>NC_057808.1:263131456-263148373 GCF_018294505.1 Triticum aestivum
GCGAGCCCCACAACCACCCGAGCCCCTTCGATCGCACCGGCGAATTCCGGCGAGCTCTGAAAAATCGACTGACCCAATTTTGAAATTTAGTCTACTATGATTTAACTAGTGTGGAATATAAAAGGGGAAAACCATAAGCATTGGGAGTATAGTGTTGAGCGTGCCATGGCGGATCTGAAGGTGCCAACCGGACAAAGGCAACTTCGCAACCAAGACAAGAAATCAGAGTAAAGCAGTGGCGATCTATTTTCTTGCTGCGATAAATAAGTTGAGCAGATACGAAAGAGTACCGCCTCTGGTGCGGCGCCGTGTACGCATCTGCTCAGAATTTGATGGTGCTGCGGTAGCGATGGCTGTCGGCGGCATGGAAGCAGATCTAGGAGGGTAGACAGTGGCGGCGGGGCGCGGTGGACGAGACGATCGTAGGAGCGGCACCGGCAAGGTGGACGACGGCGGGGATGAAGCGAGAGGACGGGATGCAAGGATCCCGGTCCGAAGCCGTGGATGAGAGAGGTCAATCTCTTGTAATGGACGGCGGCGTCGGGGTATCAGCTCCGGCATGGTGGAGGAGGACGGCGGTGGATGGGGTGGCGGACGGAGGAGGGTGGGGTGGAGAGGGTGTTTTGGCGCCCACGGAGTACGAATGTGGAAAAGGGAGGTAGAGAGGAAGGGGGGAACCATGTATTCAGGGCGCGCTTGTCTCAAATGCAAGGAAATTTACAAACTTAGCCCCCGTTTTATATTTCTACTACATCACAGCAACATTAGTCGGTTGGGGATAGGACGGTAATCTCGCATACACCGAATATTTGCCGACGAGAGTTTGTTTTTGGCGCCCACCGTGTATGATTATGAATCGGGGAGGGAGTCGATTTCGGCCGAGGACACACTGTGTTTTGGCGCCCACCGTGTATGAATCCGGGTGAGAGGCGGTTACGTCACTGTCGGGTGGTTGGTGCGACATATGCCAACGGGTGGCTTATCATTGTGGGTGCCAATAAGACGTCGCCGGTGCCTGGAAACGGGATGAGACGAAGACATGCACGCCGGCGGATCTTACCCAGGTTCGGGGCTCTCCGAGGAGATAACACCCCTAGTCCTGCTCTGCGGGGTCTCCGCATGATCACTAGATCAAGAAAAGGTAGCTACAATCGCTCCTAGAGCTGTTGGGTTCAAGGGAGAAGAAGAACAAGGCTAGCTCTTGCTTCTCTCTATCTCTATGGTGTGTGTGCTGTGTTCAGAAGCCAACCCTTTGCATGGGTGCTCCGGGGGGTTTATATAGGCCTACCCGCCGGGGGTACAATCGTAATCCGGCTGGGCTCTGGCCCCAGCCGTCAGTGTCTACGCTCGCCGGCTTCTCCGCCGGCTGTTGGGTCCCGCCGACTGGTGGGTCCCGCCGGCTGCCGGCTCCTTAGTCGACAGGCCGGCCCCACCGCCTAGGGTCTTGTCGGCGGCTGTTTACTGTAGCCTCGCCCTTGATGATGAGGGCTTCGTTGAGGTAAGCGTGGCTACAGTGGGCCGCCTCGGGGGCTCTCACTGTAGCCTTACCTCGTCTTGTCTTCTTAATGGGGCACGTGCTTCGAGGGAGGGGGTAGCCGGCCTCTGGGGGCTGGCTACGCCCTTGGCCGACTGGGGGAGGCCGGGCCGCCTTCACGCCTCTCTCTGGCTGAAGGGGCCCGCCGCCCGTGGGCCGTACGGGAGTCTGTCGTGGATGACGTTGAGGCTAGCGTGGCTACAGTGCTGAGCCGCACAGGAGACGGCCGTCCCATATGGCCTCCTGTAGCCATGCCCGCCGAGGGCTTCGGGGGTAGTGGGCCTCACTGTGGCCACACCCCGTCTTGTCACCGTTATGTGGGTGTAGCTTTGGTGGTTGTGGTCTCGGCCGGCTTCTTGGAGTCGGCGCTCTTCGAGGCCGGCTTCCTAGAGTCGGCCACCCCGCGGGTATCCTGGGGGGGGGGAGGTTGCTTGAGGCTGGGCCGCCTTCCGTGAGTCGGTTTCAGAGGTAGCCGGCCAGGGAAGGGGGTCCAATGCTTGGAGCGCTTGGAGGCCCAAAGGCCTGATAATTTTTCTGAAGAACCAGGGGTAGTCGGTTAGGCTACCCATGGCCATTTACTCCGACAGTAGTCCCCGAAGCTGATTGGGCTTCGAGGTTGAGTAGGAGTTGAGAAGCTCGATCAGCTTCCCATCTTGGCAAGCCGGCAGCTGGGAGCCGGCTTTGGTTAGGCGTGCCGCCTTGGTCAAAAACTTCCGGAGTCCGAGGGCGGGAGCTCGCCAGCGCGCGTACCGGGCCGCGGGCCGGCCACTGGCCGTCTGCGAACCACGTGGCCCCTCTTGGCCGGAAAGCCTGCCAGCCCACGCGCGCGACGGGACGTCGCCGGAGGGCGGGGGCCCGCCACGTCCGCGCCCGGGCCTAGGCGCGGATTATCTGCATCCCGAAACCGCCCGCACGTCTCATTGCGGCAGTTTCGGCTCGCATTTATGCGCGATAATCACGAGGCGTGGGGGGAGTGGGTGCAGTTAATCCCACGACTTCCCCCACGTTCGGCCTCCCCGGCCCTGCCTCGCGAAGCTATAAGTAGGGGGAGGTGGAGGGCGGCAGGCCCTCGCACGCTCCTCCTACTTCCACCATCTTCTTCGCTCGCCGTTTCTTGCGTCAGCGCCTCGCCGCCGCGCTCTTCCACCACACGCTCCTGCGCCGCCGTGCTTGCTTTCGCCATGCCTCCCGCCACGGAGCAGTATGGCGGGGATTGGGACGGCTCCAACGTCCACGACGACCATGTCGAGTTCCTCCGCAACACGCGGCGGCTGCCCAGCGCGGACAAGGTGGAGGTCCGCCTCGCGCCGGCGAAGGAAATCACGCCGGAGCCGTAGGAGGGCGAGCGGGTGGTCTTCCACTCGCATTTCTTGCGCGGCATCGGCCTTCCGGCGAGCACCTTCTTCCGCTCCTGGCTCGACTTCTACCAGCTCCAGCCGCACCACCTCACCCCAAACGCGGTGGTGCTGCTGTCAGCCTTCGTCACGCTGTGCGAGGGCTACCTCGGCGTCCTCCCCACCCTCGAGCTCTGGGGGAGTTCTTCTAGTCCAAGCTGGGCACGCGCATGCAAGGCGTGCCGGCCCAGACTGAAACCTTCATCGCATCGCGGAGGTCGGTCGCCGACAACCCCTCCCCCGTCATCCCGCTGATCCAATCGGTGAAGAAGTGGCAGAAGTCGTACTTCTACGTGCGGAACATCGCCCCACGGGGCGACTACATCAACCTGCCGGCTTACGTAGCCGGCCCACCGGCGGGCAGGCGGCCCCAGTGGTCCTTCCGGGCGGTGACTCTGACGCCGGCTGCGTCCGCAGCCGTCGCCCGAGTTCGAGTGATGACCCAGTCGGAGGGCCTGACGGGGCCCGACCTTCTGGCCGCCTTCGTCACGCGCCGGGTTCTTCCGCTCCAGAGCCGTCCTCATCTGATCTGTCAGATGAGCGGCCAGGTCGATCCGAGCAGGATGTGCACCAAGGACATGCCGCACGCGGAGGTCGCCTATATGGTGAACTACCTCGCGAACTGCAAACTCTCCGAAGAGTGGCAGTTCGGCAAGGACCCATACAACCGAGCCAATCCACCGCCCACGGTATGCTCTCCTTGTTTCTTCTTTCTCTCTCAACTCTGTTGCCAGGTTCCTCTTGGCCGACTCTAGCTTAGTCGGCTTGTTTTTGACAGAGCCCTCTTCTTCAGCCGGCCGGCGGGTCAGACACAGAGCGTCGATTCGTCCCCGACCGGACATAGCACGATCTGGAGGACCTCGACTTGGGGGCGGCCGGTATGGACGACAACATCGAGCCGGGTGGTGGTCAAGCTGGCGGCGAAGCAGGCAGCTCCGGGCTCGGAGTCACCTTCGACGACTGGCCGGACGACGATGAGGCCGAAATCGCCCCGCGCCGCCAGCCGGCTTCTGGACGCGGCGCGGGATCCTCCGCTGCACCGCCTGCTCGGGGCGGAGGGCAGAAGCGTCGCGCCGCCCAGGGTCTGTTCGGCAGTCGGACGAAGAAACCCAGGGGCGGGGCGGCAGCAACCAGGCGGGAGGAGGCGGCCGCGAAGGCGGCTCGCTTCCGCAAGATGGTGAAGCAACCGCAGACCGTGTCGGCGTAAGTTCAAAGTTTTTTGTATGCTCTTTTTCTTTCTCTGGTGGTTTCTGAGCCCTTGTCTTTTTCTTCAAACGATCAGAGCTCCGTTGTCGCTTGAGCGGGCGGCTGCCGCCTCCGTCGTCGAGTCGCCGAGGGGGTCTGGGAGCACCACTCGCCGCGTGGACCCCCGGGCCGACCTTCAGGAGGCGACAGAACGGAACGCGCGGGAGGCGCGGGCGGAACGGGAGGCGCGAGAAGCAGAGGCGCGGAAGGCGGCCGCCGCTCAGGCGGCGCTGGAGGAGGAGGCGGCGAAGGTGCTCGCTGACGCCGCTGCCAGGGCCCAAGCAGAGGCTGCAGCTGCAGAAGCAGCGGGGGAGGTCTTGATGGTCACCCCTCTGCGCGTTGCGGTGCCGGGGTCCATGGAGCCCTCGCCAGAAGGAGCCAGCGGCGACCAGCCAGGGCTGGGGAGAGACGACGACGTCATCATCCTGGAGAGGGCGCTGGTGCCGACCCCGCCAACTGGGGCGGCTCAGGGCGGCCGGCCTGATCAGCCGCCCACACAGTCGGCGGGGGGCGAGCCGGCCGCGAGGACTGAGATGGCGGTCCGGATGCCGCCGAGCCGGCGCGCGGGGAAGGCTGCGTCGGAGCCACAGAAGGCCGCGTCGGAGCCACAGCCGGCCGTGGGCTCCAGCTCGTCGGCCCAGGATGCGGAGGCGGCCAGCGCAACCTGAGGGTGGACGCCAGGCGGAGGGACGGCCGTGATGAACGTGGCTGCGCAGGACGTCCGAACCAGGCTCCAGGGCCAAGCTGCGGCGCTGAGGCAGTTCACCGACGAGTTCCTTGTGACGCGGGTGGCCATCCGGGTCAGTCTTCCCATCTTGCTTCTTCTTGGTCTTGATTTCTTCTTGATCTTGATTTCTTCCGTGGGGGCGCGTCAGCGCACCCACTGGGTGTAGTCCCCGAGTTCCGAGTCGGCTCCTGAGCAGGCGGCTTGGAACTTCTTGGTGGATTTGTCTTTGCTATTCTTATTCTTACTCCGATCTTCTGTCTATCTTGCAGGACTACCACAATCTTCGTGCGGCCGCCTTCAACTCCCAGGCTCGGGAGCTGACCCAGAAGACCGCCGACCTTACTGAGAGCCGAGGTATGTGCTTAGTTCTTTATCACATGTGGGGGCGCGTCAGCGCACCCACTGGGTGTAGTCCCCGAGATTCGGGCCGACTGCTGAGCAATCGGGTCGGATCTTCCTTGACGACTTCCTCTTACTGTTCTTTCTTATTCTGCCGTCTCTGCAGCGGCCAACGCCAGTCTGAGGGCACAGCTGGGGGAGTCCCAGACTGCCCTTCGTGCCAAGGACGCCGAGCTCGCCGCCTTGGTGCAGGAACGCGACCGCCTGGCCAAGAAGTTGGCCGACCAGGAGGAAGGCCACAAGGCGGCTCTGAAGGTGGTGCAAGATCGCGAAGCCGCCCTCTAGGCCGAGTACGAGACGGAGGCGGCTGGCTGGGCTGAAGCCAGGCAAACTTTGATCTCTGGCTATGGTCAGATCGAAGATCTGGTTGACGGTAAGCCGCCTACCTCCTCGTCCTTCCTTGCCATCTGCCACTTTTGGCTTGTTTTCTGATTTTGGTGTTCTTTTCTTCCTTTCTTCTTCTTTCTTGCGCAGAATATTTCCCTGGCTATTCTACTGCCGCCAACCAGACCATTGAGGCCCGTCGTCAAGCGCGAAGGCAGGCTGGCTTTGAGATCTCGCCAACCGCCGGCCGTTCGCTGGAGGAGCAGCTCTTGGCGATCCAGGCCTGCATCCAGCCGGCTCACCGACTGCTGCCGTCTTCAGCGTGCCGGGGCGCAAGTCTTGGCCGCCCTCTGGCCCGGCCAAGTGGTTCCTCGCACCCCAGTCGGACTGCCGATTGGCTGGAGGTGGCAGTCGGTCGCTTTGAAGCTTGGAAGGCCTCGGCGGCTCGCTCCGGTGCCAGGCGGGCGCTGGAGTTCGTCAAGGCCTGGTATCCCGGCCTGAGCCTGGATCAGCTGGCTACCTGGCGGCAGCAAGCCGACACAGAGCTGGAGCCGGCGCGGCCGGCCATCATCCGGCGGGCTTCGGCAATCGCCGACTACACCGACACCAGCGTCTTCGCCCCCGAGGTGGACGACAACGGTGTCGCCCAGCCGGAGGAGTGGTTCGGTCTGAACCCGGCGGACGGCGAAGACTCGGCGGAGGAGATTGACTCCAGCGACGAGGGTGAAGAAGAGGGGGAGGAGGGTGAAGACGCCGAGCCGGCTGGTGGAGCAGCTGGCCAGCCTCAGCCTGACCGCACCTCCAGCACCACGTCGCGTGCGAGTGCGTCGCCTGCCGTAGGTGGTGATCAAGCCGAGACCCGCTAGGCGGCCACTCCTTCAGCCGGCGATGCCGCCTTCACCGACCAGCTCGGCCTTCGCACCGCGCCTTAGTCTACCGTCTTTTGTTTTCCTGTCTTGTTGCTTTTGAAACAATGTTTGGTTTAAGTCTGCACAATTCCACCCACTGGGTGTATTCGAACTTATGTCTGTTGCCAGCCTGTTGGGGGCTTTATATGTATATATAACTTATGCATGCATTTGGCCTTTCCTTGTACTTTGCTTTTTATCCTTCCGCTGTTTCCTTTGCCGCCCTCCCTTGGTTGCCGCCTCCCCAGTCCAACAGTTGCTCTGCAATCTGTAGCTGGAGGAGTGCTTGGCCAATTGGGGGGGAAGTACTTTAGCTTTGCTGGACTAAAGCTTAAGTGCTTAGGAAGCCGGCCAGCCGGCTGTTTTGACAGCCGGCAGGCATGTTTGGAGGCCGTCTCTTTGATATATAGGTTCGTTGTTCCTTAGCCATTTTTCGTGTGGGTATCCTTTCTGCCGTGCCTCTTGCTAGTCGGACAGTCGGTTCTTCGAGCTGCGACTTTCAACAAGAGGGGACTCGGGAGCCGGCACACTACTTTTCTGACTTCAGGTAGAACTTTCAATATAGCTCGAGGCGGCCAGTCCCCGGGCCGACTAGTCGAACCTGGTGCCAGACAAGAATTCAAATGCAATAATACATTCATGGATATGACACTTGTCATTCATAGATAAACAAGGGCAGTCCCCGAGTACTGTTCGGGGGGCCTGTTGCTTTGTACTTAATACAAAAGGGTAGCATGATACATACTGCTTTTAACTGTAAAATCGTCTCAGGAGGCCTGCGTTCCATGGTCGCTCCGACTCTTTGCCGGAGTCGTCTCTCTTGCATGCTCTTGGTTTTTGCCCGTCGATCAAGTAGTAGGAGTCGTTGCCGAGTGCCTTGCTGACGATGAAGGGGCCTTCCCAAGGGGCCGAGAGCTTGTGTTGGCCGGCTGTTCGCTGGATCAGCCGGAGCACAAGGTCGCCCTCTTGGAAAGATCTTGGCTTGACCTTGCGGTTGTAGTAGCGGCGCAGCCCTTGCTGGTAGATGGCGGACCGGCTGAGTGCTAACAGCCGGCCTTCTTCCAGTAGGTCGACGCCGTCTTCTCTTGCTTCCTTGGCCTCCTCCTCCGTGTACATGGTGATCCGAGGTGAGTCGAACTCGATGTCTGTTGGGATGACAGCCTCGGCGCCATACACGAGGAAGAATGGAGTGAAGCCGGTTGACTTGTTGGGTGTAGTGCGCAGACTCCAAAGGACAGCCGGCAGCTCCTCAAGCCAGCAGCCGGCCGATCGCTCCAGTGGTACAACCAGTCGGGGCTTGATGCCGGAGAGGATGAGTCCATTTGCTCGCTCGACCTGGCCATTTGACTGCGGGTGGGCAACGGACGCTAAGTCCAGTCGAATGCCCTGCGTCGCGCAGAAACGTGCCAGTGCTCCTTTGGCGAAGTTCGTGCCGTTGTCGGTGATGATGCTGTGCGGCATGCCGTACCGAGTAGTGATGTCGGTGATGAATGTCACGGCAGTCGGCCTGTTCGGCTTCTTAATCGGCTTTGCTTCGATCCACTTTGTGAACTTGTCCACGGCGACCAGTAGATGTGTCAAGCCGCCGCGGGCTGTCTTGAAAGGGCCCACCATGTCCAGTCCCCAGACGGCAAAAGGCCAGGTGAGGGGAATGGTCTTGAGTGCAGAAGCCGGCAGGTGTTGCTTGGAACTAAAAACTTGGCATCCTCTGCAGCTCTTGACTATTTCTTTAGCATCCTCCAAGGCAGTCGGCCAGAAGAAACCGTGACGGAAAGCCTTGGCCACAAGTGATCTTGAGGCTGCGTGGTGGCCGCATTCGCCTTGGTGGATGTCTTTGAGGATTGCCACTCCTTTTTCTGGCTCGACACAACGCTGGAAGACTCCAGTGACGCTGCGCTTCACAAGCTCTCTGTTGATTATTGTGTATGTTGCGGCTAGTCGTTGCACTAGTCTTGCTGAGATCTCATCAGCCGGCAGCTCTCTGCTGACTAGGAACTTGAGGATGGGCTAGGCCCACGACGGAGCTGTGACTTCTTCTTCTGTTAATGTGGCCACCATAACTCGGGTGGGTGGGTTGGGTGGCATTGAATTGGAGTCGGCCACCACTTCTTGTGTCGTAGCAGTCCCCGGGCCAACTGCTACAGTCCCCGGGCCGGGTTCTGAAGTCCCCGGGCCGGGTGCGACTACGGCAGTCCCCGGGCCAGTTGTCGAAGTCCCCGTGCCGCCTGCGGGGTTTCTCCAGTCGGATCCGGCTGTATCTGGCGCAGGCGGTACGAAGATGGAATCCGACTCTGGAGACGGCTTGATGGACGTCTTGAGGAGGCGCTGGAGGGAGACGCCAGTCGGTATGGCTTGTCGGGTGGAGCCGATCCGTGCTAGGGCATCTGCTTGGTCGTTGTCGGCCCTTGGCACGTGAAGGAACTCGCACCCTTCGAAGTATCCGCTTATCTGCTGGACGAGGAATCGATAGCTCGCCATGTTTGTGTCCTTGGCATCCCAGTCGCCAGACGATTGCTGGACCACCAAGTCTGAGTCGCCGTAGCACAGGATCCGGCGTATGCCAAGTTCTTTGGCTAGCCGTAGTCCATGTACGAGCGCCTCGTACTCGGCCACGTTGTTGGAAGCGGTGAAGTGGATCTGCAGCGTGTACTTGAGCTTGTCGCCTTTGGGAGAGGTGAGGACGATGCCGGCTCCCAAGCCGGTGCGCATTTTGGACCCGTCAAAGTGCATCCGCCAATGGGTAGAGTCAGGAGCCGGCGGTAGGTACTGGGACTCGGCCCAGTCGACGAGGAAGTCGGCCAATGCTTGCGACTTGATGGCGGTGCAGGGTTGGTAGAAGATTGTGTAGGGTGCCAAAGCAATGGCCCATTTGGCCACCCGCCCGGATGCATCCCGGCTGCCTATGATCTCGGCGAGCGGGGCAGTGCATACGACCGTGATGGGGTGCTCTTGGAAGTAGGGCTTCAGTTTCTTGGCAGCGAAGTACACCCCATAGCACATCTTCTGGTAGTGCGGGTAGTTTTGCTTTGAGCTGGATAGTACTTCGCTGAGATAGTATACCGGCCTCTGGACTAGCTGGGCTCGGCCTTCCTCCGGGCGCTGGACCACGACAACAGTGCTGACGACTCGGCTAGTCGCGGCGATGTAGAGGAGCATGGGCTCCTTCTCAGTCGGCGCTGCCAGGACAGGCGGAGTGGTCAGCATTTTCTTCAACTCATGGAAGGCTTGGTCGGCTTGGTCGTTCCACTTGAAGTGAGTGGACTTCTTCATGAGTCGGTACAGGGGGAGAGCCTTCTCTCCTAGTCGGCTGATGAAACGATTCAGGGAGGCTAAGCAGCCAGTGAACTTCTGCACATCTCGCAGTTTGGTGGGAATCTCCATCCTCTCGATGGCCTTGATCTTGAAGGGGTTGCATTCGATGCCGCGCTCGGAGACCAGGAAGCCCAGCAGCTGGCCGGCTGGCACTCCGAACACGCACTTCTCAGGATTGAGCTTGATTTGGAATCGGCGCAAGTTGGCGAATGTTTCTTTCAGGTCTTCCAGCAAGGTACCGCGCTTCTCTGTCTTCACCACAATGTCGTCTACATAGACGTGGGCATTTCTGCCGAGTTGTTTCAAGAGGCATTTCTGCATGCAACGCTGAAAAGTGGCACCGGCATTCCTCAGGCCGAATGTCATAGTCAGGTAGCAGAAAGCTCCAAAGGGTGTGATGAAGGCAGTCTTCAGGCGGTCAGCTGGGTCCAACTTGATCTGATGGTACCCTGAGTACGCATCCAAAAAACTTAACAGCTCGCATCCGGCTGTGGAGTCTATCACTTGGTCAATCCGTGGCAGAGCAAATGGATCCTTTGGGCAGGCCTTGTTCAAACTGGTGTAGTCTATACACATTCGCCACTTGTTATTCTTCTTCAGAACCAGAACTGGGTTGGAAAGCCATTCTGGAAAGAACACTTCCATGATAAAGCCAGCGGCAAGCAGCCGGGCTATCTCTTCTCCCACGATTCTTCGCTTCTCTTCGGACAGTCGGCGGAGGGGTTGCTTGACCGGCTTCGCGTCGGCTCGGACATGTAATTTGTGCTCGGCGAAATCCTTTCGGACACCCGGCATGTCCTTTGGGGACCATGCAAAGATGTCTCGATTCTCACGGAGGAAGTCGACGAGCTCGCCTTCCTATTTACTGTCCAAGTTCGCCCCAATGACAGCGAACCTCTCCGGGTTCTCCGGGTCCAGAGGTATCTTCTTTGTCTCTTTGGCAGGCTGGAAGGAGCCCTGCGCATCACAATCCTTGGGGTTGGGGGATAGGGCCGGCTGCTTGCCGGCCATGGCCACAACCCGTTCCAACATCTTCTTCTCTTCTGCCACCACGAGGGACTCGGCCAGCCGGCTGCTGGCCATGGCGCACTCGATGGACTTCTTGTAGTCGCCGGCTACCGTGATGATCCCCTTCGAGCTCGGCATCTTCATCTTCAGGTAGGCGTAGTGGGGCATAACCATGAACTTGGCCAGAGTAGGTCAGCCAAGCAGTGCATGATAGGGGCTCTCCAAATCCACTACCTCGAACCATATTGCTTCTCAGCGGAAATGATCTTTGTCTCCGAAGAGAACATCCATTTTGATCTTGCCGATTGGGGAGCAAGATAGGCCGGGGACGATACCATGGAAGACGGTGCGGCTCGGCATGAGCTGCTTCGCTTTGATGTTCAGCTTCTCCATGGTATCGCGGTATAGTATGTTGATACTGCTTCCGCCATCTATCAGGACGCGGGAGAATCGGGCAGCTCGCCTGTCCGTCGCGAGGGTGACATCCAAGACCATTGCATAGGAGCCAGGCGAAGGCATCACCTCTGGGTGGTCGGCCTGGCTCCAGCTGATTGGCTTTTCCGACCAGTGCATGAACTCAGGGGTGCTGGAGGCGACTGCATTCACTTCTTGATGCTGTTGGAGTCGGCTGCGCTTGTCGTCGGCTTGACTGGTGAAGACGATGTAGGCGGCATGTTCTTCGGGGAACTCGTCCTGGATGGCGCCGACTGCCGGCCGAGCCGCCGGCTGCTGGGGGGCTGGAGGCGGCGGGCCGGGAGGCGGAGGCGGTAGCATCCCCTCGCCCTTGGTGATGCGGGTGAGCCAGTGGCATTTCCGAGTTGTGTGGTTGGACGGCTTCGCGCCGCTGTGGAATTTGCAGGGGGCATCAAGAGCCTACTCGTAGGAGAAAGCCGGATGCCAAGGCGGCCTGCCACCCTTCTTCTTGGGAGCGGGCCGTTCTTCGGGCTGCTCATCTTCAACGGTGACCACCTGCCGACTGGAGGAAGTCGGCATGGGGGCCTTTCGCTTGTGGTCGTTCTGGTAGGGGCGCCGATTAGGGTCGCCAGCCGGCGTCTTAGGAGCCGGAGCAATCACCTTCCCCGAGGCATCTACTCGGAGCTCGGTCTTCATTGAGGAGTCGCCCATGGCGTACTTGTCAGCGATGACCAGTAACTCGTCGAGGGTAGCCGGCTCATCGCAGAGGAGTCGGTGCTTGAGGAGGGTGCCCTCTCGGCACCCGGCGGTGAAGTACTCGATGGCCTGGACCTCATGCACCCCCTCGCAGGAGTTGCGGAGCTCGGCCCACCGCGTGAGGTAGTCGCGGGTCGACTCGTTGGGCCCTTGGATGCAGAGGGAGAGCTGGCGAGGCTTGGGAGGCCGCTTGTAGGTGCTGGTGAAGTTGCGGACGAAGACTTCAGTGAAGTCTAGCCAACTGTTGATGCTGTAGGGCTTGAGGCTGTTGAGCCATGTGCGTGCCGTGCCTTGCAGCATGAGGGGGACGTACTTCACGGCGACGCGCCGATTGCCGTTGGCTATGCTGACGGCCGTGGAGTAGTCGATGAGCCAATCTTCCGGCTTTACTGAGCCGTTGTACTTGGGCGTGTCTCTGGGGAGCGAGAACCCTTTGGGGAAGGGCTCGTCGCGGATGCGGGGGCCAAAGCATGGCGGGCCGACATCGTCTTCTTCTTCTAACGCCAAGGATCGAGCAAGGCGGTCGATCCTGTGGCGGGCGTCGTTCTCGCCGACTCCTTCTCGGCGGCCGAGTCGGTCACCAAGAGTCGGGTGCGTGATAGGCGGCGGAGTGAGGCGTCTTTCTCTTCGAGGCGGGGGAGGAGGCAGATTTCCCTGGTGCTCTACTGCTCGAGGGCGGCCCTCCGCGTCGCGCTCGATGGTGATGCGAGTCCGGCTGCGGCTGGCAGCCGGCTCCTTGTCTTTCTTCTGGCGTGCGCCGCTCGTAGTCGGCGAGCGGGACGTCGCGGCGTGCTCCCGGCGCGGGGGATTACTATCAGCACGGGCGCCGGCTTCGTGCCGTTCTGCAGCCGTGTCGATCAGCTGCTGAATCCGTCTTGTCATGTAAGGGAGCTCGTCGGCTCCCAGCCCATTGAGCTCTTCTGCGGCCGCCTGAGCGGCTCGCAGATTCTCGAGCGGAGTGGCGTAGACGGGGCGATCCGCCCCCAGCATGCTGGCGACGGCCGCGCCGCGCTTCTGGACGAAGCCGGCTCGGCTCGGGCCGCTAGGCGGCGGCGTACCGAAGGCGGCGCGGTCGACTTCGCGCTGGTGGGCCTCGGTGAGGCGTCTCATGGAGGCTATCTTCTGGCCCTCCGCGATGAGGGCGAGGCGGCGTGCCTCCAGGGTCTCGGCGTCGGCATCGGCCGGGATGGGGACGGAGAGGCCGTGCATCGCCGCTTGCAGGGCGTCGTGGGCGTTCTCGCCCGAGTTGGCGACGTGGCTGATGACCAGCACTTCGGTGACAGTGCTGCTGCCGCTGTCAGCTCGAGGGAGGGGGTCGTCGAAGACCACCACGTCGGAGGGGTAGGCGTCAAGCAATGCTGTGTCGGAGTCGACAAGCATCGGGTCGGTGGAGCCGACCGATTCCACATCTGCAGCAGGCTCGCTGGAGACGTGAAGCTGGTCGAGGAGGCTGACGAGGCGGCTCTCGGGGTAGTCCGTGCCTGCGTCAGACGCAGGCTCGTCGGAGATGCGAGTCTCGCCGAGCAGATCGGCGAGGCAGCTCGCTGCGCAGGCGTCGTCGACGCCTTGCAGCGCGTCGCGGCAAACGCCATCGGGCGCAGCAGGCTGGCTGCACTCGCGGGGGAGGAAGAGGGTTCCCGTCCAGAACAGGTCTCCGGACGACGGTGCACCTGGCCCCACGGTGGGCGCCAAATGTCGGGTGGTTGGTGCGACATATGCCAACTGGTGGCTTATCATTGTGGGTGCCAATAAGACGTCGCCGGTGCCTGGAAACGGGATGAGACGAAGACATGCACGCCGGCGGATCTTACCAAGGTTCGGGGCTCTCCGAGGAGATAACACCCCTAGTCCTGCTCTGCGGGGTCTCCGCATGATCACTAGATCAAGAAAAGGTAGCTACAATCGCTCCTAGAGCTGTTGGGTTCAAGGGAGAAGAAGAACAAGGCTAGCTCTTGCTTCTCTCTATCTCTATGGTGTGTGTGCTGTGTTCAGAAGCCAACCCTTTGCATGGGTGCTCCGGGGGGTTTATATAGGCCTACCCCCCGGGGGTACAATCGTAATCCGGCTGGGCTCTGGCCCCAGCCATCACTGTCTACGCTCGCCGGCTTCTCCGCCGGCTGTTGGGTCCCGCCGACTGGTGGGTCCCGCCGGCTGCCGGCTCCTTGGTCGACAGGCCGGCCCCACCGCCTAGGGTCTTGTCGGCGGCTATTTACTGTAGCCTCGCCCTTGATGATGAGGGCTTCGTTGAGGTAAGCGTGGCTACAGTGGGCCGCCTCGGGGGCTCTCACTGTAGCCTTACCTCGTCTTGTCTTCTTAATGGGGCACGTGCTTCGAGGGAGGGGGTAGCCGGCCTCTGGGGGCCGGCTACGCCCTTGGCCGACTGGGGGAGGCCGGGCCGCCTTCACGCCTCTCTCTGGCTGAAGGGGCCCGCCGCCCGTGGGCCGTACGGGAGTATGTCGTGGATGACGTTGAGGCTAGCGTGGCTACAGTGCCGAGCCGCACGGGAGACGGCCATCCCGCACGGCCTCCTGTAGCCATGCCCGCCTCGGGCTTCGGGGGTAGTGGGCCTCACTGTGGCCACACCCCGTCTTGTCACCGTTATGTGGGTGTAGCTTTGGTGGTTGTGGTCTCGGCCAGCTTCTTGGAGTCGGCGCTCTTCGAGGCCGGCTTCCTGGAGTCGGCCACCCCGCGGGTATCCTGGGGGGGAGGTTGCTTGAGGCTGGGCCGCCTTCCGTGAGTCGGCTTCAGAGGTAGCCGGCCAGGGAAGGGGGTCCAATGCTTGGAGCGCTTGGAGGCCCAAAGGCCTGATAATTTTTCGGAAGAACCAGGGGTAGTCGGTTAGGCTACCCGTGGCCATTTACTCCGACAGTCACATTTGGGTGAAATTACAAACCTACCCCTATCGAAACCTATAGAAATCCAGCAGATAGGCTTTGCGTGGCAGGGATAGGCAGTAGTGATTTCCATCTCGCAGATTTTGGTTTCACGTGGTTACTGCGACTTTCCTGCTTCGTTCAAATTTTGTAGAGTGCACGTTTACCGTGCCAACTCAATTCGAATCCCGTTTGTATTCTATTTTTTTTGGGCGGGATCCATTTTCAATTGGAATTACATTCTATATACATCATTTTTTATATATACTTTCAAAAGCACAACACCATTTATACATAAATATGGTTTACAAATGGCATGATCTCAGATTCGTAAGGTTGTATCCATCAATTTGGATTTTCAAATATTTGAAACCACTTTATGTTGAAATCCAATGTATGCATTCCTCGCTAACTGTCTCCAATTAATGTGTGTTTCATGCGGGTTTTTTTTACTTCTCAAACATGTATAATGTGTTTCACACACGCAACATATAGTGTAATCCCGTTTAGACATTAATTGCATATAAACCATGCATTGTTTGTAATTGAAGAATCTATGGATCACCAATATTGATAAACTATATAACATTACACGTGTGCCCAAATTCAAATGAATATGCATGTTTGATACACCAATTTGCGTTATGATATTATCGATGTCGTGATCTCCAGTTTAAATATTTGAATCCCCTTTAATCCAGATATTCGTCTCATATAGCTATCACTCATGCTTATATAGGACTATCTCTCTGGACCTATACGCGTTCATCGTCTCTCAGGTATCGCTCGTGCTACTTGTATGTCTACAATGATCTTTTATGTTCGTAACACACTGACGGTACTCTCTCCCTCGACCTTCATCACTCTATCTCTCTCTAAGTATATCTCGCTCCCTGCTGTGTGTCTCTAACTATGACTCTCCATGTGGAATCTCTTTCTCTCACACAAACACAAAACTTTGTCTCCCGGGGTCTCATTTCTCTCTACTATTCCCATGTGTGCCACTCGCACAGCCCTCATACAGAGATGTCTTTCACTCCTTAGATATGAGAACCTACGACTCTTCCTCTTCAATATCTCTTTCTCACACACAAACACAAACTCTGTCTCCCAGGGTCTCATATTTCTCCATTGTTCTCTTGTATGTCACTCACACACACCCTCTCTCCCTAGAGATATCTTGCGTTCCCTCGTATGTCTCTCTAGCTATCACTCTCGTTGTGAAATATCTTTCTCTCTCGCAGACACAAAACTCCGTCTCTCTGGATCTCATTTATCTCTTATATCTGTTTGTATGTGACTCACATGCACCCTCTCTCTATCTCTCTCACACCCACACACATAACCCAGCCTTCTGATCCACTAGACTCCTATCTCTAACGCACACTAGCTAGCATCTTTATCTTTCTATTTATCTGTTTCTCCATCAACCTTCTTTCTCGCCCTCACTCTTGATTCCTATCACGCACACTACATATGTTTCTCTCTACATGCATTCAAGTGCCCTCTCACACACATATATAACTTCACCCTTTGAACCACCCGACGGTCATCTCCAACACCCAAACTAGCGGATGTCCCTCTAGCTAGCATCTCCATCTCTGTATCTATCTGTAGTTTCTCCGTCAACATTTCTTTCTCGCACGGAGTCTTGCTTCCTATCACCCACACTATATATGTCTCTCCATACACATGCATTTATAGGTTGGTCTCTTTTACACAATCGTTGCGCCTCACTCCCTCTGCTCGCCATAGATGCATGCTCCAGCCCACGCCACTATCTCTTAAAGACAAAAACACATGTTCAATTGTCGGGCCTTCTTCCCTGCATTCTCACATGCATGCATATTGTCATACCGATCCGTCTCTCCCATGTCGTTGATCTTATGACTTATGTCTTCTTTCTTTTATCTCGATCATGCGCGCGCGCACACACACACATCCCACGTATACATGTATACCTCTCACACATGCACGTTCAAGGTCTCTATGTCTCCATACGTTTAATTACCCTCAATCCTAA
>NC_057808.1:263149244-263168421 GCF_018294505.1 Triticum aestivum
TCTCTCTCTCCTCTCTCTCTCTCTCACACACACACACACCCCACACACACACTAAGACTCCATCTCACACACATGCTCTAGGCGGAGCATTTGTTCCTACCACCCTTCATCCAACCTTACCCGTATGATAAACAATCACCTTTATTTACTTGCATAACATGGACAAATTCCACTTTACTTTAGTAGTCAGCAAACTTATCATCTGTACCCTTAAAAAAACGAGTTGGCGGTGATGGTGTGCCTGCCATCCTGTAATACAGACTGTATGATCTATATCTGAGGATAGAAAGCAAACTATGATAATTTTACAAAAGATACTCGCACCTCTCTCCACATCATTATCTCCCGCAACCTCATTGCTCAGCAATTAGAAAAGGAATAAGTCTTTGGAACAATCTAGCATGCATGGTGGCCGCTGCCGCCTGCCGGCGCCGTCCATCCCCATGCCTCCGCCCATTCCGACCACCAGTCACCACCACACTCCACTCCTCCTCGCCTTATCTCTCATCTTTCATTTTTTTGATGACATTCTCGAGATACCAGTTTTCCGATAAAATTCTCCAGATATCATTAGTTTTTACACATGGGATTACTCCTGCATGGGTCAATCACAACAGGTGTTCTGTAAAAAAATGCATATTGACGTTCCGTGCAATGCACGAGAATCTTGCTTGTAATTATATAACGCAAATCACGAGCAGGAAGTGACATTTTTTTGACACAACCACGTTAACATGGCCACGTAAATCACTAGCTAAAGTAAATACCATTATACTTATATCCCGATGCAAAAGGTTGAGTACATGTCCGAAGAGTAGAGTCGCACACACGCACTCTGTCTCTCAGAATCTATCTCACACACACACCAGTTACGTGACGCCCACTTAAGCAGACACGTATGTTACAATTTGTGCACCCGCGGGTATACGTGATGCTGCGCATTTATTTAAGCCGGAAGGCGAACCCAAACAGTAGCTGCATTCATTCCCCTCCCGCCGCCTCTTCTCTGGTCGCCGTCGCCCGGTAGCCATGGGCCGGCCGAAGGTAACAATATACGCCATACTCCCGCCGGAGCGGCGCTTTAATATGGAAATTTTAGTGGTCATGCATGCATCTTTTTGTGCTAGCACTCCTATATAAGGGTTGACCGGTCGCTTCCCGCGGACGTGCGTGGGCGGTGGAAGAGGAAGGAGAAGGGAAGCGGGTTGTGGAGTAACGTTTTTTACCATAGTTTCTTAGGAAACTGAGTGCAATAATTGAGTAGTTTTGCAAACTACCCGTACTACACCTGAAACGGTTCAAAACCTATACTCCCTTGCCAGCGCGCGCTTCCCGCGTGAAATGGTCAGCGTCGCCCTGGAGCGTCAGTGCCGCATTAATGCCCGGCCAGAGCGGAGGCGACCTCTCACTGGCGCCGGCTTTGAAGTGGTGCGACGGCTGAGAGAGCGCCGCTTCCCGGTGCACGCGACTGCTCCGTGTCGAGACTGGCCATTGGCCCTGTTTGGATCCATGGGTTAGAGTTAGTTTGAGCTAGTTGGGGCTCAAATAGCCCTAAAGTATCCAAGCATGAGGGTTTAAATTGGAGCAAGTTGCACCGAACCCACCAAGAAAAACTATCCCACCCAAGAGATGCTAACTGGAGATAGTTCTCATTGGGACCACTGAAAAATCACTTTTCTCTCTCCATGAAGTGCATTTATTGTCAATCTAACCCTGTCACCCAAACACCTCTTTGGCTACAGTTAGTTCAGGGTTAGTCATGAGTTAGTCTAACCTCTAGCTAAGTTAGAGTATCAAACAGGAGCAGTATAGGACATGCAAGTTGCTCAAAGCATACAGGCAAATTCGTACGTGAAAGGATTTTTTTTTCTTTTTGAAAACGGAACGTGAAAGGAATTTTTTTTAGAATGCTCTTGGCATGTCGCTAACATGTGATAGTTAACCGACCTCAATAGATGGCAGAAACGCCAGCCCGCCGCACTTTGATAGAGATGAGGAGGGAGAAGCGATACAGGCTACTGGATTACTAGAGATAGGTGTCGCACGGAAGCCAAGAAATATGGTGATAGCGTGGGTTAGCCATGTACTAGTATGATGTAACTACACTGGGCTGCCGTGTGTCGTACTCTTCCAGTCCACTGTGGAGATGATTGGTTAATTTTATATCGCTGAATAATATTAAATATTATGAGTGCAGACGCTCCACCACGAGGTTCCTTGCTCCTTCTCGGTCGTCCGGAATCTATGTTCTTCCACTCTATTTTTTACGTGAGCTTTGTTCATCCTTTTGCCAACACGCGAGACATCTAGCATCAAGGTGCACGTGTTATGCAAGGATCGTTCCATCTATATGAAGAACACGTGGGACTGGAACTACGAGACGGACATGTACCCAAGAGTGGACGTACGAACCTGAGTAATGTAGCGCAGTAAATGAAGTAGAAAGGCACAAATGGTATGAACATGCGTGGCATATAGGGTGTGTTTGGTTGCGTTCTCGTCTCAGCATAGTTGTTCCCTCTTCATGCATGCTCAACTCAACACCCCTCTTCATGCATGCTCTCTTCATGCATGCTTCTAGTGTATTTGTGCTAAACTAGTGTGGACTCATGCACCCTCCATACACTCTACCAAACACCCAAAAGTAGGTCGAGAAGGGAACTCTTGGGCGGCATTTGTCTCTTACTACGTACTGCCACTAAATGTTGTACGTGCAATGCACGGTGATGTTATGGAGTACGTGCCTAAGTACTCTACTACTAATATATTAGTTGGAGGCACATATTAACTTTTATATTTGTTTACGTGTATGCCCCGAGACCTTCCAACTAGACTTGTCTTTCTCTCCAGGTCGCACTTTGTATCGTTCATACCACTAAGTACTACTACGTGTGGTCTCTGACCCAGAAGTGGAAGAAGTGGAGACGCTCTACCACGCTGTTTTTTTTACGCTGGGCTCTACCACGCTATTCATGTCCCACTCCTTTCGCTGACGTGTGGGACATCCAGCACGTGCCGTGTTTGGCACCCTTCATCGTAAGAGTTGAAACGCTAGCATTCATCAGAAATAAAAAATAATTATAAATCGACAGTGATACTTTTTTTTTGCGAACCAATCAGCAGTGATACTATACCACGCGGTTTCCTTGCTCCTCGATATCGGAAAGAATACTTCCGTTCGCCAACATGTGGGACGTCGACCATCCTGGTCCACTTGCCATGCACGCAGAACTCCAAGGGAGAGTCACCTAGGTCGTCGCGCCGCAGTAACAATGACTAATGAGCCGTCAAATCACAGGCCAACTTCCCACTTTGAAGTTGCTCGGACGAAGGAACCATCATGACTTCGTTGAATGCCGCTTCTTGAAGAAAACTACTATACCAGCAGTACTGCTAGCTACAGTAGTTACTCCAACAGAGGCCTCCTTCCGTTCATAGGATAGGAATATGAAAATCATAGGAAGTGAGATGACATGCATCTCAATTCCTATAGAGAAAGAGATGCCATTTGATGCTTAGGATAGGAATTTTTCCATTTAGTCTAGGCTAATGTACTGGTAATTTGCTCTAAAAACTACAGTAGTAACTAGTAGTATTGGTACATGCTCGTACTCAGACACAGACACACACACTAACTACTAGTACTACTACGTCTCACATGCTGGCCAGACACTGTCGTTCTCCTTCCCGGCTTTGTCGGCGACACCCCACCGTGCTTGGATCTCCGCCGACCTCTCCGCAGCAGCGCGTGCGTCCTTTTCTTTCTTGCGGTGGTGGGCCTCTCTTTTTTTGAGTGCTTTCTGACTTTTCCGCTCCCTCTGTGCGGCTTTGGCCGCCTCTTGCTCTACCGCCCATTCGGCCTTGGCATCTTCAAATTCCTCCCACATAGTTGTGAGATCGCGAGCGGCGATGAACTCGGCACGGCGGGATGCCATCGCTTCCCTACCATTTTGTGTGCGGTCGTGGGTGGCGAGGAACTCGGCACGGTGGGATGCCATCGCTGCCTTACCGGTTAGTGTGCGACGCAGTGGCATGAATGACGCTTGGTGAGAGCTCTGGGGTGGAGTGGCCGGACAACCGTATAGTGCATTGGTTTGTCAAGAGCTCAAGGACAGAAGACGAAGCAAATTTGGATTCCCCTTCAATCCTGGTCATTTATTACCGAGTAAAATGCATTGGCGGTCATCGAACTTGTCTTGATAGCTCACTTTGATCATTGTATACGAGATATGATGATTATACGGTCACTGGCTCAGCGTATAGCTCTGTATTTGTCTGGTTGACCAGTCAAACAGTCCGCATGCGCCTCATCAGCTCGTGTTCTTTATCTATCTACGCGGGCCTACCTGTCAATGGAGAAAGAAATACTGTAAAAACCAAAATTATGCATATGTGGGGAATCAAACCACGGACTCGTCGCTGCAATGCACCCTCATCAGCCAAATGAAAATGAAATACTTCGCGTCAGACACTCACGCTCACGCTGTCAAAGCATGCTAATGCATGCACGTCGCCCTCTAAATCAAAGTCCTGCTCATGGCGCAACGCAAACGGCGAGCCCATCACCTGCGCGCCCCGGCGGTGCCTGACATTACTGTTTAGACGTTTGATGGAGGCCTACGCGAACGCCGAGCATGTATTCACCTGGCTCAACACCAACGGTCATACTCGGACCGCCTTGCTCATGTATATCGTCCATCACAACGACAATCTATAAAACAACCTAAGCTAGAGAGGGTACTATGGTAGTATGGTACGGAGTATGTACTATCGTGAGCGACCGATCTTAGTGCCACTGCACACCGAAACCCCTTCCATCGCTAGTGCACGCTTCCCGCCTGAAACGGTCACCGTCTCTCCGAATGTCAATGCCGCATTCACCGGACTTAACTGCAGGTGCAATTGGTGTGTCACTGACATGCGGGCCAGATGCCCGTTGGGCCCACATGTCAGTAACCCAAACGCATCTGCAGTTAAGTCACTGAAGCAGCGTCCGCATTCACGCCCGACGAACCTACTCCGGCGCCAGTTGTCCATCCATCTGTCGCGGCTCATTGCCATTCGCCCGCTATATTAACTTGAGCCCCAGCTCCCAGCCATAGCCAGTGACCCACACTTATTCTCCTCCAGTCCCTTCCTTCTGTCGGCACCACTTCAACCATGGCCTCCTGGCGCTCCGAAGCTCTCTTGGACGTACTGTCACAGGAGCAGACGAGGGACATCGGCGGCTCCGCTCCGGGCGCGCTCCAAAGCTCTCTTCGACGTATTGTCGCAGGAGCAAACGAAGGAGATCGCCGGCACCCCCCCCGGGCCGCCCTCCGCCGCCACGACCACGAAGCCGGTGCGCGTGCACGGGCGCAGCCGGCAGCGAGGAAGAGTAGTACACGGTAGGTCGCCGCCGCTCTGGTCCCGGGAAGGCCACCGCTACTCCACTCAGTCGACGCCAAGCTTGGTGGGGTAAACATCGGCGGCCGATTAGCCACTTGACGACGACGTGGAGGCGGAAATCTTCAGAATCTTGTGCTCCAGAGGAGGAGGTTATCGAGGCGGATGAGGAGGAGGCAAAGGCAATGGCCGGCTTTCTCGGGTTCATGGCCGGACATGGTGGTCGGGCGCCGGCGATCGTTTAGATTAGGTTTATAGTAGGTTTTAGTACAATTTGTGCAAAATATGTAATGAATTTAGTCCAGTTTGTAGGAAAAGTTTTCAAAATGTAATGAATTTCATCCGGTTAATTTGAAATTTGCTTTGTTTGCACAAATTTCGTCCGGTTAGTTCATATAGTTGTCGAAAGGTATGCGGGCAGCATCGGATGGCATCCATCAGTGTCCTCGGACAGATGCCGGTGTAAATTTGTGGGCCAGTGCTGGAGATGCCCAAACTATCATGCTATAATCGCTAACAATCCTCCATTATTTGGCAAGGAATAGTTGTCCCTCGATCAAAATCAGATCCACAGTGTTTCGCACTCCTCCCGCGTAAGAGCGTAAACTCTTGCTTACATAAAAATGGAGCAAGTGGACGGCACTGTAGCACGTCATATCACTCGAACTAGCCCGCCTAACGAGCGGGAAAGCACCGCCCTCGTCATTTTGTTCTGGATTTCTATCGATCGATCGCGCGAAAATGTTACGCTTCGCAAGTTCTAAAGGAAAAGGCGGCACACTTACGACTCATACGCGTTGCAACCCCGATAGTCCGGCTCGCACGCCACTCACCAGAGGGGACACGCATTGTCTTGCAATTTCACTGACATGTGGGACCGTAATTGAATAAACCGTCGATAGCCGAAATCTAATCGCTCGGCGGGCGTCGGCTGAGAAGAGAGAAACGGGGGAGGGAGAAGAGATCGCCCGCCGCCACGCACGGACTCCAAGAAATATATGGTGATAATGTGAGGTGGGCCATGCTGGAGTCCGGACCGCTTCCGGAGCCCGCTCTCACCGCCCTGGCCCCTCAAGACGCCAGCTGCCCGCCGCATGCATGCATAGCAAGTAGTACTCCTTATGTGGAGGAGAGAGAGGCATTGACAAAGTCAAGTAGTGGGCTCTGCAAGAGCCCGTCTCTACACATGCTCCTAGGTATAAAAAATAATTCTAAAAAAAGGCATAAAAACAATTGTGTCTTAAAAAAAGAAAGGTAAAAAACATTTGAGAGGAAATAGATAGAGAGAAAGTGAGAAAAAGCTGCAACCTAGGCATTACATGAGGAAGGAGGGAGTGGTGCACATGCCAAGTTCACTGGGCTGCCGTGTTTCACACTCCTCCGTCGTAACAGTGGAGACAATAGCTTTCATCAAAAATAAACAATGAATACTCGTTGCTCGTCCTCTATATCAGAAAGAATACTTTCATTCGCTGACATGTGGGACGTCGACCATCCTGGTCCACCTGCCATGCACAAAATTATCCTGGTCCACCCCGGTCGTATCGCAGGCCCAACCTTTCCCACTGTAAGTTGTTCGAACGAAGGAACCATCATGACTTCATTGAATTCCGCTTCTTCAAGAAAACTTACTGTACCCGCAATACTGCTACCACACGCGAAGACTGGACGGCACTGTACCACGCCATATCACTGAAACCCACTAGGCCAAACTAGCCCGCCTAGGTCATCTATTTTGGAACGGAGGGAGTACGTCTCTGCACTGCTATGATTTTGTGTTGCACGTTCTCTGTACTTTTGCTACGATTTTCCTACCCTATGAACCAAATGAGGCCTGAATGTATGTCGACTATTGTCTGATCGATCGCTAAGCCTACAATTTTAGGAGCTAGGGCTATTGGTCGATCGACGAGGGATAAGTATAAGCGTACCACGAGCTCATCAGCCCCAACGTTTCTCTTCGGTGAGTGTTTTGCAAGTACTATAGCTCGCACAGTAGCTAGCCTACTAGCACCAAGAATCATCAAACATGCCCTGTTGATATGATAAACAGTTCAAACTTACATCTAAGCATGCCATATATTACATCAAAAGTTGGTGAGGATACATCTGTTTCCATAACTCGGAGAGGGTTCGCATGATTCACCGCATGATTCACTATCAAACAAAAGTAGCAACATCTGCCCACACAAGACAGTGCACTAGCCCTAAGATGGTTTGATAACACGCATCGTTCTGGTAATTAAACACAGGGCAATGCAAACTACCCTGAAGGATTAGCGCGACCAACTATTTCTTGTCATCGATCTCTCGGGCAATGACCACAGCACGGACAGCGGCATGGGAATCGATTTCTGGGGCGATGTCCACAGGACTGACCGCGACATCGGAATCGATCTCTGGGGCGATGTCCACGGGATGGACAGCGGCATCGGAATCGATCTCCGGGGCGATGCCAACAAGACGGGCCACGACATCGGAATCATCAAGGACGTCCACCGGCACCTGCACAACCCTAACATATTAGCAAGCACATTGCAAATAATCAAAAACCACAACTATGGTAATAAGCCATTATTTTTTACCTTGTGCAGCTCACCGGGGTCTTCAAGAGAGGGAAGAAAGGGCTTGAACGAGCATTCCAGTGAAATGATGGTTGCTTCGTCCAATCCAACTTAGAGGCCACCTTACCACTTCTGGTAAAGGTGTTGGTTTTGTGATATGACGGGTCATGACGGCCACACCGGGGTGACAGGTGAGTCTCGACTGTAGCACCTCGCTGAGATTTGGTGGATGGCACGCGGGCCCGGATGCTTTGAAATGTCCCGCATGTAGATAGAGCGGCTAGTCATATAGGAGTGCTCAATATTGTGCACCGCGACCAAGGCAGAGAGGAAAACGAGAGAACTACGTAATTAATGCATGAGTTTAATTAGGGTAGTTTTGTAAAGTACGAGATACATTCCTCCAATCGCAAAATGCCTTGGTTCATGAGATTTGAGATTTGAGCCCTATAAACCGGAAGGGAGGGAGTACTGCACACGGTGTAGTCTAGTCACTTGTTGAAGTCTCTAGAAAGGCAAATACTCCTTTCTGGTTTACAGGGCTATACTACTCCCTCCGTCTAGGTGTGTAAGTCATCTTACGAAAACCAAATAGTCCCAAAACACTTAGGCGCGGTGCATTAACTTCTACCTTGTTTCTTGTTTCTTGACATATCAACCAATAAGAGATGAGAGGTGTGCATGCTTTTAATGACTTGCAATGGCTAGTTCATTGCATGCAATGCTATTAATTAGCAAATAAACATTGGTGACCCCAGGAGGAAATGGTGCTAAGCGCGTGGACCTATGCAGAATGAGTATCAACCAATGGATAATGGAGTTTAATTGTTAAACAATAGCAATTTTGTCTCATGTAAGAGCCTGGCTAGTACTCCAAGGAACTGCACCATGCGAGCGTTCGCAACTGCCACGTTCGGGTTGCGCTTGGCTCTTTGCCTCTTCGAGAAGACGAACAATGATGTTACTCCTACTTCTACAGTATCGAATCCACTGCTGCATGTCTGTCCACCTCGTGCGGGAGGGATAGCGTGTAGCGAAAGCTTCTACTTACTGCTCCTGCCTTTGCGTCTATGACAAGTGGGCCCAACAGGTGGTTGGCCCTCCTATCATGCAGCCAAAGGCAGGTGCAGTTAAGGCACCGGAGCTCAGTCCGCGAGGGAAAGGGCGTTGTAGTAATCAAATTTCTCGGTCTTGTACGAGTTGACGCGACACATCAAAGCACTGCACTCGATATAAGTCTTTTTACACATTTCAAATGGGCTACTTCGTATGTAGGAGTAGACATATTCTGCTTCGTATGTAGTCACTTATTGTAATCTCTAAAAAGACTTATATTTGGAAACGGAGGGAGTACAACGCATGTATGCATGCCGTGACTTTCCTTTTGATACTTGCATGTGTTGATTTGATGCACCTTGCCAAATTTTGACTATAAATTTAACTAACCAAATTTTCATGCATGTCACAAAAAATTATGGGGCTGTTTGGATTGTGACTATGTTTGTCTTATGTTGCCACATTATTTTTCCCACACTTGCCACACTTGCCTAACCTGAGTTGCTCAAATTGTTAGACACACTTTGGCTTGCCTAAGGGAATCTTGCCACAATTTTTGTGTCTATGACATGTGAGGTTCACTGCTAATAAAAAAAATTCTTGTCTTAGGTGTGGCTTATAAAAAAGACTTATATTTAGGAACGGAGGGAGTAGAAAATATAAATAATAATGCATGTTGGGGCAACCCACGTTTCCGCTAATTTTAGCCGTGGGCTTGTTCACAATTTTTACGAGGGGGTGGTTGTTCATTTAATGGAGGGAGTTGTAGTACCAGACTTGAACGATACAAAGTGCGACCTGGCACACCGTAACACCACTTGGAACAAGCGGGTAGCTATCTCAAAAAACAATCAACAACTAAAAAAACCGCGACCTGGCATGTAGTAGTACACAATTTTAAACGATTGTTTTGATGGAGTGAAAAAGGAAAACTACCCCACTACGTATATATAGGCCGGAGCCTCCGCGCTTGCTTGCTAGGGTTGCTCTATTCACACACTCTCATCCTCTCCAGATCTAAATAAGATAGGGGTAGTAACACTGCCTTTCTCCCTTCAAAAAACACTGGCTTTCTATCCTCACCGCTGGTTACAGATCCGGACGTATCCCCCTCCGCCGGTGAAGGGGAGGAGGGGCAGCGTTTAGGCCGTCGTTGACAGCGAGGGAGGAGACCCACTGCCGGCCGCACCGTTATCTCTAGCCGAGCGCCGGCGTGGGAGGTCCTCTGATCCCTTCGTCGTTGCCTGTGGGCGGATCCGGCCTCCCGCCGCCCACCTATCCACATCCCGACGACCTTGAGGTATATCTTCGTTCAAAACCACCTTAGCTCTACTTCCCCAGCTCGCTACGTCACTGTATGTGCATCATTTTCTACCTCTCAGCCCCTCTCGATCGGATGGTCCAACGTCACATATTTTTTTCTTCTATTGTTAGAGGTAAAGCTACTTCATGGAGTCGAATCTTGTACTCCCTTCGTCCGAAAATACTTGTCATTGAAATGGATGTATCTAGATGTATTTTAGTTCTAGACACATCCATTTTGATGACAAGTAATTCCGGACGGAGGGAGTACTTGGTTCAAACAAGAAATAAAGTGGGGGTGGGGGAATTTAGTATGTACATCGGACTTGGTACAAACAGGAAGGAAAGGGGGTGAAAGTAGTACAGACTGGTCATCCAACCAGTCTCTTGGTCGAAAAGGGAAATATAGGGGTAACGCTGTACACAGTGGTATGACCAGGACTAGATTTGCTATCCACACATAGGAGTAGGTGGCTAGAGTGAACAAAAATGGGACCAACCCAGATATGTTTCTTGGATGTTTGTTTCTCGGAGCAACAAACTATGAATCACCACTTTATGCCCATGTTTACGTACATGGTGCTGGACTACTGGTGCACCCACTGTCCCATGCCCTTATACCAAATATTTAGGCTCCATTCGGAATAAAGGGGCAGAAAACATAGGTCTTGATGAAAATAGAGGAATAGGAAAGGAATGTAGGTATAAAACTATGGAACAGCGAACCGGAGGAAACTCTCAAGAGAATGTGTTCGGATGGACTACGAAATGTACATATTTGTTTTTTTAGAGTAGCATGCTTGGTAGTATGAGATGCTATTTGTTTATTCAGCTGCACAGTGACTACTCTTGTCCTCACCTCACGTACCACACATAGGTTGATTTTTTTATTCCGGCAACACAGCACAGCAACCTGCCTAACGCATGGCAGCGAGCGCCTGCCTCGGGCTTCCGCCCAAAAAATGAGCAGCGCGTGGATGTTTCTAATCCTATGGAATCAGTACTACCAGAACAGCTTTCCTATGAAACACTATTCACCTTTCCCGTGTTCCGAACGGTTGGAAGGGAAACAATACCGTAGGAATTGTGTTCCTACGAAAATCCTGCACCAAACCTGTGAACCGAACGCAGCCTTAGCTGTTCTTAATCTAATGTCCCTGGTAAAAATGAAGCCATGCCACTGTTATAAGCCATGAAAAGTTTAGGATAATGTTTTTGCCTGTAATTGTTTGAGACTCTGACTGTTTCCTCTGTGCCTTTTTGTGCAAACAGGGATATCCAATTCACCTGGTTGCTGTTGTGACCTTTTGGTGCACTGCACAAAACTCTTCTTAAAAGAAGTGACTTTTGTGCTGTTTAACTGGAATGTCAGAATGGAACAGTTGGTTCATTTTGGTGGAACTGCACAAAGGGAGATCTGTGTTCCAATCCTCATCATCCATATTGGCGCCATAACCTTCCTTTAGGTAAGAATGATATTTAATGCATGTGTTCATCTCTATTTTCCGACTGCCATGAGAAAATAATGCTGTTTTTTACTAGTACACTTGTACTCCCTCACTGACAAAACCAATTCTGAATTAGAAGGCCAATCATGTACTTGGTTTCACCAACTGGTGAGGAGAAAGAGAAACAGAGCATGAAGAAGAAGAAGAAGAATAAACAGTGCCAAGGCGATCTTGCTGAAGCCAGATGCCTCAGTCGAGGCCATTCAAGGGCTCCGACAACGACTACCTTACATGTGAGACGATCCTCCAGGGAGCCCTTCCACTTCTGTTG
This sequence comes from Triticum aestivum, assembly GCF_018294505.1. Taxonomy (NCBI): domain Eukaryota; kingdom Viridiplantae; phylum Streptophyta; class Magnoliopsida; order Poales; family Poaceae; genus Triticum; species Triticum aestivum. The sequence goes on from NC_057808.1 coordinate 263,161,331, forward strand.
TCTCACTTAATTAATTAGGAGTACTTAAGTACCACTAATTTATTACTGCCTAATTTTCCTGTTGGAGTTAAACAAATCTTTAGTAGGACCCTATGCTGAATCATGTACGTGTGTATGTTTGTCTATGGAGGTGAATCATGTGGTGGAGCAGGGAGGGAATATTATTAGTGTCATGACATAATAGTGCTATTGTTTTGCATGTCAATTTATTGCCATTGGTTCAATGAGGCAATGTTTTGCGTATTGTCCATCATGAATTTGATGCTACTGTTTGAGTAATATGCTAATGTCTTCCTATCCTTTCTCACTAAGCTAATGAAGGTTTCACCTTGTTCCTACTTGTGCAAACAGGGATCATGTTGTGCCAATCATACATTTTAGTGGAACTACACAAGACAATACAATGTACTGTACCCCAGCCAGTGCTTTAACTCTGCTGGAAGTTCTTGATAATCTTTCGATATAATCTCAGCACTGGTAAACAAGAGTGATTTCAACCATACATTTGAAGTGCACAAAAATATATACTATTGTGTGATTCCAGTGAGTGCTTTATCATCTCTTATGGGACTACATGAATAAGCTTTTTTCTCAGGTTGGTACGGGCCTAAGGCCTTCATCCATATTAGTTTGCTATCATCTCTATTTGTATCGTGCTACTGTCATGAGAAACTCCTTTATCTTTGCACGTTAAAGTTTTGCAACCTATGATAAATGGCAATGCTTTGAGTGTTGAGTTGAGCTAATTGGCACTGATTAAATAAACTAATACCTCTCTTTAAGCAAGACTACTATGTTGCTAACTTTACCCATTAAGATAATGAGGGTGCTTCTATTTGTTAGTGTATGTTTCATCAACTAGTCCCACTATTACAGTAATCTCACTCTCTCAATATATGTGCCAACAGGGATGCTCGATTTTGGTGGAACTGCACAAAAACTTTGGGTGCTTCATTGCCTCGACAGCTTCCATCCTTTCCTGTCAGTCGCTAATCTCCGCTTGCTTTCTTCCTTTGCTATCAGTCGCTTGGCTTATCTCGGCTTCCAGTCAAAGGAAATAGTAATTGATATGCTACCTCACACAAGTCGGTACTGGTCTTTATCCTGATTATTGTGCCTATCATATGTATTGGTAATTTGGTATTGTGCTACTGTTTGCCGATTTCATAAAGGAGTAATTTGGAGCCTGAACTCGCAGGCAAATCATTACATCGGGTGATTTCAGCAGAACTGCACAAAATGATCAGATGGACAGGTACTTATGTTGCTGCTATGTACTCCAAAGTTCACTAAGACAAGCATCGATGTTGACAAGAAGTGCCTATATTCATTCGAGTATCAACCGGCGTCAACCAATTGTCAAACTCCAAGTATTAGGAGAGTGAACGCCAAAAATATTGCTTGGTGCATAGCCCAGAAAAACGCAGTCCAGTCTTTGGTCCCAACTTGTGCCTTTTGGTTATCGGCACATATGGTAGCGAACTATATGGCATGGAGTCTAAAGATTCCAGACAAGTTGGTTGACGCGTATATTCATCTGGCACTTAATCAGTCTGCATGCCAAGGATGCTCCATTTCAGTTGAACTGCACAAAAAATTTGGGTGGTTCATTTTCTCAACCGCCTCCTTTCTCGTCTGCAATGTAGAATTTTGGCGAGATACAGGACCAAGATGAGCCAGTAAACTAGTTGGATGAAAGTAGTGGCCAAGTTGCTCAAACCTCCCTCGGCACGAGGCCACTATTTGAGGATAAACCTACAAGCAAAGTTCAGGTTGTCTGTGCTGCCTCTTATGTACTCGAAAGTTTACTCGTACAAGAACTAATTTTAGCAAGAAGTACCTCCGATTGAACACCATTTACCAGTCTATACCCTAGGTAATTAAAGTTCGTCCATGGATCATATTGGCTGTGATCTCAATCATTTGGATGCATAAACATACTGAACATGTGTATATCTGAATCTTTTTGTGAATTATGTATGAATATTGTCATGTGATCTATCAATCATTTGGATGCATAGATATGCTGAGCTTGTGTATATATGAATCTTTTGAGTTGTTGATAGTGAATGTTGGCTATGAATATGAACGTGTCCTGTGAACCTGAGTTTGATATGAATGTTTACCTTTTCTGTTGTATTTGTGTGTGAACTTGTTAGTATGCCTACTGTGGGGTATAAAACGCAGGTCTCTTATAAAAGTAATGTTGTGTCCAATTTATGTTTTCCCTTCTAACCACATTATATATATTTATATTATTACTATTATCGTATATTTTATAGAGACTTATATATACATTATAAAAACATCCCACGTGTTATTAACTTATAAAAGTAAATGTTTAATGGAAGTTGGCAAGGAAAATCCTGGTTGTTTTTGACTCATAGGCAAGGAAAATCCTGGTGATTGCGTACAAAAGCTTGCGAAGATTTTAAGGACCAATTTAATAATAATGCGCTCATTTTTATTTTGAGCAATAACTCGCTAATTTCTTAATTATATATATATATATATATAATGTGCCTCTCCGGTTTATTCTTTGATATTAATTGCTCCTTCTAACATAACATTATATATATAACGAGCCCACCTAATACGTGTATTTCAAGGAAGTGCAAATGGGTTGGGATTTCTTAGAAAATATAAATGGGCTTGATTGACGCGAAATTATTTGTTCACCCAGCCCAGCAAATGGACTGTACATTCTAGAAAACATGGGTTAAATATATGCCACATTTTTGCAGGCTGACATGTGGGCCAATAGGTCGAAGCCTACGCAGGGCGTTGTCAACTTGGTCAACAAATGATTGTGTCATCCACAGCCATTGGATTTATATCCAACGGCCGGCATGCACCTTCAATCTCTCGTATTCTTCCTCCAGCGTCGTCGGGACCGCCTGGTCCGGCCTCCGGCGGCTAGCGGCTCTACTTAGCACGCATCACTGCGAAGCGCTACCCCACCGCCGGCCAGGCTATCCCTCCACCCCTCGACACCTCCTGTTATTCTCCACAGACTACAGCCCCACGCCGCAACAGAACCAGTTATAACCCTTCTCCTCCTCTCAATCTGCGACTCCACTGCCGCGTTTTCCCATCTCCGAGTCGTTCCCGTCCGGGGCCTCGCCGTCGTCCACCGCCTCGCTGTGGTGCGGCGTGCTCAACAAACGAGAGTCATCGGAAGAGGACTGTACGTGGAGAGCCTGACGGCTGGGACCCACGAGGTCCATGGTCGCACGCAAGGAAAGTTCCTCCTTATTAAGCTGAAAAAAATGTTTCCTCCACCTGACAGCTGGGACCCACCGGCTGTATCTTCGCACGGAAGGAAGTGCCTCCTTGTTTTGCGAAAAAAATTATTCATCCCGTTGACAGCTGGGACCCGTCAGATTTGGTGACTGACTTGTGGGCCTACTAAGCGGACGTGTACGCACGGCTTTGTCAACTTAATCAACAAATGATTCTAGCAGCTGGACCGTTGGATGTTAATCCAACAGCCGCGCTCCTTCTTCAACCTCTGTTCTTGCTCCTGTCTCCCGTGAGCGGCACCGCGGCTGTGCTGCCGCGCACCCGAACCAGTGAAGTTTCCCACTCCTCTCCATCTGCGACTCCACTGCCCCGTCTTCCCCATCTCTGGGTCATTCCAGTCTGGGTGCGCTCGGCACGGTGTGGTCAACGTGGTCAACAACTGAGAGTCATCGGAAGATGACTGTACGTGAGAGGCTGACAGTGGGGATGCACCACGCCCATGGACGCATGCATGCAACGGAATGCGGCAAGGTCAACGTGGTCAAGGAACGACTTCCATCGGAAGTATACTGTACGTGGAGAGTCTCAGCTGGGTCCACGGCCGCAGCAAGTAAGTGCCTCCTTATTACGCGGAAAATAATGATTCCTCCAACTGACAGCAGGGACCCACTGGACAGGCCACCGTATTTTGCGAAAAAAACATTTGCCCCCTGACTGCTGGGACCCACTTGACGGGCCACCGTATTTCGCGAAAAAAATGTTCCCCCCGCTGTCAGCTCGGACCCACCGGAAGTGTCTTCTTATTACGCACAACAAAATGAATACTCCCCCGGCTAGCTGGGACCCACCTTGGTGGGAGGCTGACTTGTGGGCCTACTAAGTTGACGGGGACGAAGGGCTTTGTCAACTTAGTCAATATGAACGATTCTAGCTCCAGTGACCATACGATGTCCATCCAATGGCCGTAGTGCTTCTTCAACCTCTGGTCTTCTTGCTCCAGCCGCCCAAAGCAGCGCCGGTCGTGCCGCATGCTCCTGCCTCCCGTGGCCGGCTGTGCTACCGCGAAGGCCTCACCGCCCCCTACTATTCCCACCGTTGGCCAGGCCCTGCGGCGACGGCAGCCTCACACCGCAGCCGAACCAGTGAACCCTCGTACTCCTCTCCGCGCGGGCTTCCACTGCCGCGTCTTCCCCGGCTCCGCGTCGTCCCCTTCCTAGGCCTCGCCGTCGTCCACCGCCGTGGTGCTCTCCGCGGGGCGTGGTCAACGTGGTCAAGGAACGACTTCCATCGGAAGAGTACTGTACGTGGAGAGGCTGACAGCAGGGTCCACGGCCACAGCCCAGTTTTTTGTGATTTGCCAAGTAAGTCGCTTTGTCAGGCCTGTTGGGCTGCAAATCTTTCAAGACGAGGAGAGCTTTCATTCGGCTGGCCGAGAAAATGGCCCATCAGTAATGAGAAATGGGGCTGTACATTTTTAAAACACATCAAACCTGTAATTAGTTTCAAATATCTTTTTTTTCATTTAGAGATTTTAAATTACATTAATTTTTATGCGTGGAGAATTTGTTGGATTTTATATTGATATACATTTATTTTTAAAATCAGTTTGAATGTGAGTCAAAATTTCGGGATTAAAAACAGTTCGGACCGCACCGAAATATGCAAAATTTCGTATAATTTTTTAACCGTGGCCACAATATGGGTTGTAATGCTAACAAAAAGAATATGGGCTCCAAAAAAACCTTAATAATTAGCAAATGGGCTGTAAATTATTAGAAATAATGGCAGATGGGTTGTATGCTGTTTTCCACAGATTTGAGGCTTTCCTAAAAAAAAGGTTGACGCACAAGCAGTGACTGTTGGATGGCCATCCAACGGCCGTCGTGCTTCTTCAATCTCTGCTCTTCCTGCTCCAGCTGCTCAAACAAGCGCCGGCGGGACTGCCTGCTCCCTCCTCCCCGCGGTCGGCTCTGCTGCCACGCAGGCCTCACCGCCCCACCGTACTCCCATCGCTGGCCTAGCCATCCCTCTACTCACCCACACCTGCTGTTATTCTCCGGCGACGGCAGACGAACCAGTAAACCCTCGTACAGTCGTACTCCCCTCCGCGTGGGAAACAACTGCCGAGTCTTCCCTGCCTCTGTGTCGTTCCCTTCCTAGGCCTCGTCGTCGTCCACCACCCTGGTGCTCTCGGCGCGGCCTGGTCAACGTGGTCAACGACCGACATGCATCTGAAGTGGACTGTACGTGGAGAGGCCGACAGCTGGGTCCACGGCCGCACGCAAGGAAATGCCTCCTTATTACGCGCAAAATAATGATTCCTCCACCTAACATCAAGGACCCACCGAAAGGGCCTCTGTATTTCGTGAAAAAAGCGTTACCGCCACTGACAGCTCGGACCCACCAGCTATATCTTCGCACGCAAGGAAGTGCCTCCTTATTACGAACAAAAAAATGAATACTCCCCCTGTTAGCTGGGACCCAGTATTGTGGCAGGCTGACTTGTGGGCCTACTAAGTTGACGGGGACGGAGGGCTTTGTCAACTTAGTCAATATGCACGATTCTAGCTCCAGTGACCGTACGATGTCCATCCAACGGCCGTAGTGCTTCTTCAACCTCTGGTCTTCTTGCTCCAGCCGCCCAAACCAGCGCTGGTCGTGCCTCGTGCTCCTGCCTCCCGTGGCCGGCTGCGATGCGGCAGAGGCCTCACCGCCCCCTACTACTCCCATCGCTGGCCAGGCCATCCCTCTACTCACCCACACCCCCTGTTATTCTGCGGCGACGGCAGCCTCACACCGCAGCGAACCAGTGAACCCTCGTACTCCTCTATGCATGGGCATCCACTGCCGTGTCTTCCCCGGCTCCGCGTCGTCCCCTTCCTAGGCCTCACCGTCGTCCACCGCCCTGGTGCTCTCGGCGCGGCGTGGTCAACGTGGTCAAGGAACGGCTTCCATCGGACGTGGACTGTACGTGGAGAGGCTGACAGCTGGGTCCACAGCCGCAGCAAGGAAGTGCCTCCTTATTACGTGCAAAATAATTATTCCTCCATCTGACAGCGGGGACCCACCGGACGGGTCACCGTATTTCACGAAAAAAAGTTTGCCCCTAACTGCTGGGACCCACCAGCTACATCTTCGCACGCAAGGAAGTGCGTCCGGGCAAAAAAACGATTCGCCTCCTGACTGCTGGGACCCACCAGCTACATCTTCGCAGGCAAGGAAGTGCTTGACAGTCGGGACCCACCTGGTCGAAGCGTACGTAGCGTTGTCATTCTGGTCCCGAACGTGTACGTACATATATACTGGTGGATGTAGAGGCGCGCACGTGTCGTAGTAGAGGCGCGCACGTGTCGTAGTAGAGGCGCGCACGTAGCATGTACACGTATGTACAGCGGCCAGGGTGCAAGAAAGAAAATACGGCCATGTATGTGTACATACGGGGCGGGGTCTCGAACGCCTACTCGCGCATACGTACAGCCAGGGCTCGTGTACATGGCTGGGTCGGAACGGAGAAACAGTGTCATCGTCGTGTTCATGGGGAGGCAACGGAACGCGTCGTGTTCATGGGGAGGCAACGGAATGCGTCATGTTCATCGGGAGGCAACGGAACGCGTGGGAGCCAACCGGCTGGGTCGGAACAGAATGCGTGGCCGTGTTCATCGGGAGGGCTTGGACAGAACAGGCAATGGAAACGAGGCCTAGCGTACCGCACAACGGAGGAAACGGACCTCCTACGTTCGGAACGGGGTCCTGTTGATCGGGAGGGGTCTGGCGTACCGCAAAACGGAGGAAACGGACCTCCTACGGTCGAAACGGGGGTCCTGTTGATCGGGAGGGGTGTGGCGTAC
>NC_057808.1:263168793-263250400 GCF_018294505.1 Triticum aestivum
CACGAGATACTGTTCATCTCCACCGTCGACCTCCTCCAGCCTCCACGGGCTACCGTTGACCTCCTCCAGCCTCCACGGGCTCCTGTTCATCCAGCCTCCACCGCGCGCTACTCCATCGGCTACTGTTCAACCACCCCTCCACGGGCACCCCTCCACCGTCTACTGTTCATCCAGCCCTCCACACCACGGGGTCCTGTTCAACCACCCCTCCACGGGCACCCCTCCACCGTCTACTGTTCATCCAGCCCTCCACCACACCATGGGGTCCTGTTCATCCAGAGGCAACGCCACCGCTCACTGTTCATCCAAACCCCCCGGAACGCTCACTGTTCATCCCAGAGGCAGCATCGATCGGCATCAGTTAGCAGCAGCGAAGGAATCGCTCGATTGGGTTCAGTTAACAGCCATCGATCGATCGCTCGGGTTCAGTAACGCGTAGCCTACAGTGCAATCGCTCGGGTTCAGTTAGAGCCCAACGCTTCGCTCGGGTTCAGTTAGAGCCAACGCCTCACACACACGCGCGTACGTGTACGAGAGAAACGCGCATCGCTCGGCCCCCGACCTCCCACCGTAACAGGGAACTCCCCGAAATTTTCCTCGCCCTCGCTTCTACCACGGTTTTTTCCGTCATGGACGGCCCAAAGAATGTCATGCAGCTGCGTCTCCGGCCCGCCCAGGACGAAAAGCCCATTTTCTGTCATGGTTTTTTGTCATAGAAGTAGGAGCCCACCACATCTATGATGATACCGGGTTTGTCACAATTATCGTCATAGAAGTGTCATATGTATGACAGAAAAAAATTTCGTTCGGCCCAAAATGTCACGGATGTGTCTTTTTTTGTAGTGATATAAGCTTCCTTGCGCCCGAAGTAGGGGTCCAACCAACGTACAAGGTGGGCACAACCCACCACGGCACGCATGGATCCTCTGCCGCGCCCTGGTGGGTTGTGCCCACCACGGGCCTCCGTTTGCGGTGATTCCAACTCCAAAAAATCACATATATTACAAAATAATTCTCCATGAAATTTTATTGCATTTGGACTTCGTTTGATATGGATACTCTACGATACAAAAAACATGCAAAAAATAGGAACTGGCACTGGGCACTGGATGAATAGGTTAGTCCAATAAATCATATAAAAAGTTGCCAAAAGTATGTGAAAGTGGTATAATATTGGCATGAAATAATAAAAAATTATAGATACGACGGAGACGTATCAGGAAGCAAAGGAACAATAGGGTATTTCATTCTGGTAACATCTGTAGTGTGTTTGGCACGATAGAGCTTATTTTTGCCAAAATACGGCAATGGGCTCTTGCAAGAGGGAGAGGAGTTCACCGATATTGTGAGTAGTCGCGTAGTTTAACCCAGAGTGGAGGGGTGTGGGATCACCGGGTTGTGGTGATCTCGCCGTTGGAATCTCTTGTACATATTTCTCTCTTCTTCTATAAAGCTAAGGTACGCCTTTGGCGTACTCTCAAAAAAACCCCAGTAATTTTCAAATCTGAATATAGATGATTTAGGAATGCTTGTTCCAATTTGAATAACACAAGGGACGTGATCAGAAGTAGGTTTTGCTAGTCAGAAGGCACTGGCGTTTTGGTAATATAAGGCCCAAGACTGATGAAAAACACCTGTCTAATTTCTCCAATAGTGGGGCTTATTGCATGTTACTCCATGTGAAGCTTCCACCTTTAAGTGGGATTTCCACCAATCCTACATTGCTGATGGCAGCATTGAAATTCATCATATCCTGAATATGTCCTCCTGGTCTGCTTCTGTTGCTAGGATATCTAATATAGTTGAAGCCACCCACCACAAGCCAGTCCCAATCAGTGGGCATGTTAATGCTTTGAAACCAATCAAGGAATTCTGATCTTCTATCATTTTGGCATGGCCCATATATATTGGTTAATGTCCATTTATTACCATTGAAATTGGTTGTGAATTCTATTGAAAGAGCAAAAGTGTTTTGAAACACCTTGTTCCCCTCAAAGATCTTATCATTCCAAGCCACTAATAAACCTCCTACTGCTCCCACTGAAGGAACATATTCAAATTTATTCAATCTTTTTGGCATTCCATTTCTAAGGAAAGCAGTGTCTATATTTTGTCTTTTTGTCTCCTGCAACAGACAATGTCACACTGGGATTCTTCAATATTATTGTTGAGAGCCAACCACTTGTCCTTATCTCCCATTCCTCTGATATTCCAATTCAGTATTTTCCATTGCCTATTCATTGTACACATCTTTACTTGACCAGTGTTCTAGGAGGGTCATATTCTTACACAGAGAAAAGCAGTAAGACCTGAGACCAATATTAATACGAGGGTCACATTGATATGCAACAGATCCATTGCCAAAAGAAATTTGTCCCTGAAGGAGTTCATAATAGCAACTACCAGCAATTAACCTTAGTCTCAGGAAATTCCAGCAAACACCACTAATTATTACATAAATGTTTGTCATGGTAACATGAGATTTCTTAGACTAGCTGCTCCCTAACTTTCTAGCTCACTTTTCCTTGTCCTCGGCCTCCTTATCCTACTTGGACTCCTTGGATTCCTTCCTCTTCTTGGGCTTAGTCTTCAAGATCTCCTCAGTGGTGTCCTTCTGGGGCACCTTGCAGAATGACATATTTAGATTTTTGACAATTTTTCCAGCAATGACAGGGGGTCAACATTGCATGCCATGTAGTTTTTATTAACACAAAGTGGCTCTTTTAAATCCTTTTTGAAGGTCATGAATTCTTAAACTCCTCCTTACCCTATTTCCACCAGTGGCCCTTTTCCTTCCCTTTTCCCATTGATGTGCAGAGCACTGGTTGTAGAGGCCAGAACCCCTTCCTCCCCCTGTTCAGAATGAACCATACTGTTACTTTGAGGAATAGAGAAATTCACAGTGGCATTCTTAGAATTGTTTTCTTGCTTATCAGTATTGAAGAGGCAGCTTGGCACAGGAGAAGATGGGCATTTCTCAGGTACAACAAAAGGAACTAACACTTTATTTTCAGCCCCCATAACTATAATATTCCACATTTGTGAAGAGAGGAATTCTTTGGCCCAATCAAATTTCTTAGGAGATGATAATGGCATTATGATGAAATTCACCCAGTCAAAAGGTACATTGATTACCTTGTCACTTGGCTGAGATGGAGCAAAGTGGTATTTCCATATGCCTAGCCCTTGAGGGCCCAAAGATTCCATGTCCCCAGTTCCAAGAGCTGGGTCTCCTGAAACCATCAATTGCAAGATAGGTTCAGTAACTTCTTGGGAGGAATCAATGTGAGTATTCAGATATTTCACTTTTTCTTCAAACCCAGGGGGAGGAAGAGAACTAGAAGATGAGTCTGAAATATAGGATGAGGAACTGTGGTCTGAACCTAAAGCCGCTGGGAGGATTGAATCTTGAGTTGTAGCCAATTCTGCATCAGAGTAGAGCAGAAGATCTTTTTCCAGTTCGAAAATAGAAGGAAACTTATTTAAATTGCCAGTCTGTATAACTTGCAAGTTACCCTCCTCATTGTTTTTTTATACTAGATTGAACTTTGTCGGCCTCTGCAATAGTCATATTAACCTGATTTTCTGTCAGTATTTCCTTATGGTTCTGTAAAGTTGTTGGGAATAGCTCAGCTGACATAAGGTCTAAATGGAACAAATTCCCGTCCACCTCTTCCCGAGGAGATATAGAATTCTTGAAAAGTGCAGTATCCAAAGTTGTGTCAGGGCTGGAAATGTGGATGGCAGCTGCCAAATTGATTTGAAGGTCCAATTCATGTCCATGGTGGGCTTGCTCCACAGGTAACAAGAGGAAAGGGTACTTCTAGCTGAGGCCCATCATTTCTCTCTTGTTGGGCCTCTAAGGCGGGCCCATTTTGAAGAAACTCATCAATCTCTGGCATCAGAGGGACGACCACATTGGGATCAATAATAGGAGGGTCCAAGGGCCCAACGTTTAAATTGAGAAGGCCATTTTTAGCAGGACTAGCCACAGATCCATTTGTGCTCACATTACCACTAGAATTAATTGACATGGTCACATCATTATGGTTGACTTCCTCCATCTGATTATTTTCATGAAGTATTGGAACATTTAGATCCAGGTCCGGTGGTTGCATAATCTCATTTAGTTCTAAAAACTCTCCTCCTTCAATATCTACATCCACTAAGTTCTCATTATGAGCTTGAGGCAAAGCCCAATGCCCCTCTTCCCACTCATTTTCTTCCTCCTCAATTTGCTCCAAGTTAATTACTGGGAGGTGCTAAGCAACAGGTCCCACCAAGATGTCTTGATTTGGATGAAAATGGGGCACATTAGGCAGGGGGTGAGGGTTCTCATTGTTGGAAATATGCCCTAGAGGCAATAATATATGGTTATTATTATTTCTTTGTTCATGATAATAGTCTATTATTCATGCTATAATTGTATTGTCCGGAAATCGTAATACATGTGTGAATACATAGACCACAACGTGTCCCTAGTAAGCCTCTAGTTGACTAGCTCGTTGATCAACAGATAGTCATGGTTTCCTGACTATGGACATTGGATGTCATTGATAACGGGATCACATCATTAGGAGAATGATGTGATGGACAAGACCCAATCCTAAGCATAGCATAAAAGATCGTGTAGTTTCGTTTGCTAGAGCTTTTCCAATGTCAAGTATCTTTTCCTTAGACCATGAGATCGTGCAACTCCCGGATACCGTAAGAGTGCTTTGGGTGTGCCAAACGTCACAACGTAACTGGGTGACTATAAAGGTGCACTACGGGTATCTCCGAAAGTGTCTGTTGGGTTGGCACGGATCGAGACTGGGATTTGTCACTCCGTGTGACGGAGAGGTATCTCGGGGCCCACTCGGTAATGCATCATCATAATGAGCTCAATGTGACTAAGGCGTTAGTCACGGGATCATGCATTGCGGTACGAGTAAAGAGACTTGCCGGTAACGAGATTGAACAAGGTATTGGGATACCGACGATCGAATCTCGGGCAAGTAACATACCGATTGACAAAGGGAATTGTATACGGGATTGATTGAATCCTCGACACCGTGGTTCCTCCGATGAGATCATCGTGGAACATGTGGGAGCCAACATGGGTATCCAGATCCCGCTGTTGGTTATTGACCGGAGAGGCGTCTCGGTCATGTCTGCATGTCTCCCGAACCCGTAGGGTCTACACACTTAAGGTTCGGTGACGCTAGGGTTGTAGAGATATATGTATGCGGAAACCCGAAAGTTGTTTGGAGTCCCGGATGAGATCCCGGACGTCACGAGAGGTTCCGGAATGGTCCGGAGGTGAAGAATTATATATAGGAAGTCAAGTTTCGGCCACCGGGAAAGTTTCGGGGGTTACCGGTATTGTACCGGGACCACCGGAAGGGTCCCGGGGGTCCACCGGGTGGGGCCACCTATCCCGGAGGGCCCCGTGGGCTGAAAGTGGAAGGGAACAAGCCCTTAGTGGGCTGGGGCGCCCCCTTGGGCCTCCCCCCATGCGCCTAGGGTTGGGAACCCTAGGGGGAGCTTCCCCCTTGCCTTGGGGGGCAAGGCACCCCTTCCCCCCTTTGGCCGCCGCCCCCCCTTGGAGATCCCATCTCCCTGGGCCGGTGCCCCCCCCAGGGGGCCTATATAAAGGGGGGGAGGGAGGGCAGCAACACACAGCCTTGGGCGCCTCCCTCCTCCCGTGCAACACCTCTCTCTCTCTCGCAGAAGCTCGGCGCAGCTCTGCTGGAGAACCGCTACATCCACCACCACGCCGTCGTGCTGCTGGATCTCCATCAACCTCTCCTTCCCCCTTGCTGGATCAAGAAGGAGGAGACGTCGCTGCACCGTACGTGTGTTGAACGCGGAGGTGCCGTCCGTTCGGCACTCGGTCATCGGTGATTTGGATCACGGCGAGTACGACTCCGTCATCCACGTTCATTGGAACGCTTCCGCTCGCGATCTACAAGGGTATGTAGATGCACTCCTTTCCCCTCGTTGCTAGTAGACTCCATAGATGCATCTTGGTGAGCGTAGGAAAATTTTAAATTATGCTACGATTCCCAACAGTGGCATCATGAGCCAGGCCTATGCGTAGTTACTATGCACGAGTAGAACACAAAGTAGTTGTGGGCGTTGAGTTTGCCAATTCTTCTTGCCGCTACTAGTCATTTCTTGTTTCGGCGGCATTGTAGGATGAAGCGGCCCGAACCGACCTTACACGTACGCTTACGTGAGACTGGTTCCACCGACTGACATGCACTAGTTGCATAAGGTGGCTAGCGGGTGTCTGTCTCTCCTACTTTAGTCGGAACGGATTCGATGAAAAGGGTCCTTATGAAGGGTAAATAGAAATTGGCAAATCACGTTGTGGTCATACGTAGGTAAGAAAACGTTCTTGCTAGAAACCTACAAACCACGTAAAAACTTGCAACAACAATTAGAGGACGTCTAACTTGTTTTTGCAGCAAGTGCTATGTGATGTGATATGGCCAGAAGATGTGATGAATGATATATGTGATGTATGAGATTGATCATATTCTTGTAATAGGAATCACGACTTGCATGTCGATGAGTATGACAACCGGCAGGAGCCATAGGAGTTGTCTTTATTATTTTGCATGACCTGCGTGTCATTGAATAACGCCATGTAATTTACTTTACTTTGTTGCTAAACGCGTTAGCTATACAAGTAGAAGTAATCGTTGGCGTGACGACTTCATGAAGACACAATGATGGAGATCATGATGATGGAGATCATGGTGTCATGCCGGTGACAAAGATGATCATGGTGCCCCGAAGATGGAGATCAAAGGAGCATGATGATATTGGCCATATCATGTCACTATTTGATTGCATGTGATGTTTATCATGTTTTTGCATCTTATTTGCTTAGAACGACGGTAGTAAGTAAGATGATCCCTTATAATAATTTCAAGAAAGTGTTCACCCTAACTGTGCACCGTTGCGAAGGTTTGTTGTTTCGAAGCACCACGTGATGATCGGGTGTGATAGATTCTAACGTTCGAATACAACGGGTGTTGACGAGCCTAGCATGTACAGACATGGCCTCGGAACACACGCAATACACTTAGGTTGACTTGACGAGCCTAGCATGTACAGACATGGGCCTCGGAACACGGAGGACCGAAAGGTCGAGCATGAGTCGTATAGAAGATACGATCAACATGGAGATGTTCACCGATCTTGACTAGTCCGTCTCACGTGATGATCGGACACGGCCTAGTTAAAGTCGGATCATGTATCACTTAGATGACTAGAGGGATGTCTATCTGAGTGGGAGTTCATTAAATAATTCGATTATATGAACTTAATTATCATGAACTTAGTCTAAAATCTTTACACTATGTATTGTAGATCAAATGCCCAACGTTGTCCTCAATTTCAACGCGTTCCTAGAGAAAACCAAGCTGAAAGATGATGGCAGCAACTATACGGACTGGGTCCGGAACCTGAGGCTCATCCTCATAGTAGCCAAGAAAGATTATGTCTTAGAAGCACCGCTAGGTGAAGCACCAATCCCAGAGAACCAAGACGTTATGAACGCTTGGCAGCAGCGTGCTGATGATTACTCCCTCGTTCAGTGCGGCATGCTTTACAGCTTAGAACCGGGTCTCCAAAAGCGTTTTGAGAAACATGGAGCATATGAGATGTTCGAGGAGCTGAAACTGGTTTTTCAAGCTCATGCCCGGGTCGAGAGATATGAAGTCTCCGACAAGTTCTTCAGCTGTAAAATGGAGGAGAACAGTTCTGTTAGTGAGCACATACTCAGAATGTCTGGGTTGCACAACCGCTTGTCTCAGCTGGGAGTTAATCTCCCGGATGACGCGGTCATTGACAGAATCCTCCAGTCGCTTCCACCAAGCTACAAGAGCTTTGTGATGAACTACAATATGCAGGGGATGGAAAAGACCATTCCCGAGGTATATTCAATGCTGAAATCAGCGGAAGGGGAGATCAGAAAAGAACATCAAGTGTTGATGGTGAATAAAGCCACTAAGTTCAAGAAGGGCAAGGGTAAGAAGAACTTCAAGAAGGACGGCAAGGGAGTTGCCGCGCCCGGTAAACCAGTTACTGGGAAGAAGTCAAGGAATGGACCCAAGCCCGAGACTGAGTGCTTTTATTGCAAGGGAAGTGGTCACTGGAAGCGGAACTGCCCCAAATACTTAGCGGACAAGAAGAAGGCCGGCAACACCCAAGGTATATGTGATATACAAGTAATTGATGTGTACCTTACCAGTACTCGTAGTAGCTCCTGGGTATTTGATACCGGTGCGGTTGCTCATATTTGTAACTCAAAGCAGGAACTATGGAATAAACGGAGACTGGCGAAGGACGAGGTGATGATGCGTGTCGGGAATGGTTCCAAGGTTGATGTGATCGCCGTCGGCACACTACCTCTGCATCTACCCACGGGATTAGTTTTAAACCTCAATAATTGTTATTTAGTGCCAGCTTTGAGCATGAACATTGTATCTGGATCTCGTTTAATTCGAGATGGCTACTCATTTAAATCCGAGAATAATGGTTGTTCTATTTATTTGAGAGATATGTTTTATGGTCATGCCCCGCTGGTCAATGGTTTATTTTTGATGAATCTCGAACGTGATGTTACACATGTTCATAGTGTGAATACCAAAAGATGTAAAGTTGATAACGATAGTCCCACATACTTGTGGCACTGCCGCCTTGGTCACATTGGTGTCAAGCGCATGAAGAAGCTCCATGCAGATGGACTTTTGGAGTCTCTTGATTACGAATCATTTGACACGTGCGAACCAGGCCTCATGGGTAAGATGACCAAGACTCCGTTCTCCGGAACAATGGAGCGAGCAACCAACTTATTGGAAATCATACATACCGATGTGTGTGGTCCAATGAGTGTTGAGGCTCGCGGAGGATATCGTTACGTTCTCACTCTCACTGATGATTTAAGTAGATATGGGTATGTCTACCTAATGAAACACAAGTCTGAAACCTTTGAAAAGTTCAAGGAATTTCAGAGTGAAGTTGAGAATCAACGTGACAGAAAAATAAAATTCTTACGATCAGATCGTGGTGGAGAATATTTAAGTCACGAATTTGGTACACACTTAAGGAAATGTGGAATAGTTTCACAACTCACGCCGCCTGGAACACCTCAGAGAAACGGTGTGTCCGAACGTCGTAATCGCACTCTATTGGATATGGTGCGATCTATGATGTCTCTTACCGATTTACCGCTCTCATTTTGGGGCTATGCTTTAGAGACTGCCGCATTCACTTTAAATAGGGCTCCGTCCAAATCCGTTGAGACGACACCGTATGAATTATGGTTTGGGAAGAAACCTAAGCTGTCGTTTCTAAAAGTTTGGGGATGCGATGCTTATGTCAAGAAACTTCAACCTGAAAAGCTCGAACCCAAATCGGAAAAATGCGTCTTCATAGGATACCCTAAGGAAACTATTGGGTATACCTTCTACCTCAGATCTGAGGGCAAGATCTTCGTTGCCAAGAACGGGTCCTTTCTAGAGAAGGAGTTTCTCTCGAAAGAATTGAGTGGGAGGAAAGTGGAACTTGATGAGGTGATAGTCACCCCTTCCGAACCGAAAAGTAGCGCAGCGCGGGAAAATGTTCCTGTGGTGCCTACACCGACTGGGGAGGAAGTTAATGATGATGATCATGAAGCTTCGGATCAAGTTACTGAACTTCGTAGGTCCACAAGGACACGTTCCGCACCAGAGTGGTACGGCAACCCTGTCCTGGAAATCATGTTGTTAGACAACGGTGAACCTTCGAACTATGAAGAAGCGATGGCGGGCCCGGATTCCGACAAATGGCTAGAAGCCATGAAATCCGAGATAGGATCCATGTATGAAAACGAAGTATGGACTTTGACTGACTTGCCCGATGATCGGCGAGCCATAGAAAACAAATGGATCTTTAAGAAGAAGACGGACGCAGATGGTAATGTGACCATCTACAAAGCTCGACTTGTCGCCAAGGGTTATCGACAAGTTCAAGGGGTTGACTACGATGAGACTTTCTCACCCGTAGCGAAGCTGAAGTCCGTCCGAATCATGTTAGCAATTGCCGCATGCTATGATTATGAGATATGGCAGATGGACGTCAAAACGGCATTCCTTAACGGCTTCCTTAAGGAAGAGTTGTATATGATGCAGCCGGAATGTTTTGTGATCCTAAGAATGCTAACAAAGTATGCAAGCTCCAGAGCTCAATTTATGGGCTGGTGCAAGCATCTCGGAGTTGGAACATTCGCTTTGATGAGATGATCAAAGCGTTTGGGTTTACACAGACTTATGGAGAAGCCCGTGTTTACAAGAAAGTGAGTGGGAGCTCTGTAGCATTTCTCATATTATATGTGGATGACATACTGTTGATGGGAAATGATATAGAATTCTTGGAAAGTATAAAGGCCTACTTGAATAAGTGTTTTTCAATGAAGGACCTTGGAGAAGCTGCTTATATATTAGGCATCAAGATCTATAGAGATAGATCAAGACGCCTCATTGGTCTTTCACAGAGTACGTACCTTGACAAGATATTGAAGAAGTTCAATATGGATCAGTCCAAGAAGGGGTTCTTGCCTGTATTGCAAGGTGTGCGATTGAGCACGGCTCAATGCCCGGCCACGGCAGAAGATATAGAAGAGATGAGTGTAGTTTCGTTTGCTAGAGCTTTTCCAATGTCAAGTATCTTTTCCTTAGACCATGAGATCGTGCAACTCCCGGATACCGTAAGAGTGCTTTGGGTGTGCCAAACATCACAACGTAACTGGGTGACTATAAAGGTGCACTACGGGTATCTCCGAAAGTGTCTGTTGGGTTGGCACGGATCGAGACTGGGATTTGTCACTCCGTGTGACGGAGAGGTATCTCTGGGCCCACTCGGTAATGCATCATCATAATGAGCTCAATGTGACTAAGGCGTTAGTCACGGGATCATGCATTGCGGTACGAGTAAAGAGACTTGCCGGTAACGAGATTGAACAAGGTATTGGGATACCGACGATCGAATCTCGGGCAAGTAACATACCGATTGACAAAGGGAATTGTATACGGGATTGATTGAATCCTCGACACCGTGGTTCATCCGATGAGATCATCGTGGAACATGTGGGAGCCAACATGGGTATCCAGATCCCGCTGTTGGTTATTGACCGGAGAGGCGTCTCGGTCATGTCTGCATGTCTCCCGAACCCGTAGGGTCTACACACTTAAGGTTCGGTGATGCTAGGGTTGTAGAGATATATGTATGCGGAAACCCGAAAGTTGTTCGGAGTCCCGGATGAGATCCCGGACGTCACGAGAGGTTCCGGAATGGTCCGGAGGTGAAGAATTATATATAGGAAGTCAAGTTTCGGCCACCGGGAAAGTTTCGGGGGTTACCAGTATTGTACCGGGACCACCGGAAGGGTCCCGGGGGTCCACCGGGTGGGGCCACCTATCCCGGAGGGCCCCATGGGCTGAAAGTGGAAGGGAACCAGCCCTTAGTGGGCTGGGGCGCCCCCCTTGGGCCTCCCCCCATGCGCCTAGGGTTGGGAACCCTGGGGGGAGCTTCCCCCTTGCCTTGGGGGGCAAGGCACCCCTTCCCCCCCTTTGGCCGCCGCCCCCCCTTGGAGATCCCATCTCCCTGGGCCGGCGCCCCCCAGGGGGCCTATATAAAGGGGGGGAGGGAGGGCAGCAACACACAGCCTTGGGCGCCTCCCTCCTCCCCTGCAACACCTCTCTCTCTCTCTCGCAGAAGCTCGGCGCAGCTCTGCTGGAGAACCGCTACATCCACCACCACGCCGTCGTGCTGCTGGATCTCCATCAACCTCTCCTTCCCCCTTGCTGGATCAAGAAGGAGGAGACGTCGCTGCACCGTACGTGTGTTGAACGCGGAGGTGCCGTCCGTTCGGCACTCGGTCATCAGTGATTTGGATCACGGCGAGTACGACTCCGTCATCCACGTTCATTGGAACGCTTCCGCTCGCGATCTACAAGGGTATGTAGATGCACTCCTTTCCCCTCGTTGCTAGTAGACTCCATAGATGCATCTTGGTGAGCGTAGGAAAATTTTAAATTATGCTACGATTCCCAACGCTCATTTGGTGGAAAAGGAACTTCATCTGCAGGTCCCCCCTCCTAATATTTCCGCCTGCACAATAACCACAGGAACAACCCATGAAGTCATCTTCCTTTGATTGGATGATACTAGCAGGGATTAAAGAGAGATCTTCCACTCCGACCTTAACCATAATAGCAACTCTAGTGCTCTTTTCTCTGTCCCAGGTAAGAAGTTTTCCAAAGCTGTTGACTGCATTTGCAATTTCATTGTAATTTCTCAGATCTTGGTCAAATCCTCATTTTCATCATGGAAATGCGAACTCACCATGCGCACTTGAACAGGATGACCTTCAACTTGGATTGCCTGATGCCCCGCTGGAAGGAACGGCGTAGGATCGAATGGAAATGTTGCCATCGAGTCTCTCGGGCCACTATCCTGAGCTGCAGTAGTAGAGTATGGATGAACAGAGGACGGGGGAGCAGAAACCAAGGCTGCAGGGCGGGGAGTGGAGACTCTGATCGGTGCGGTTTGGGTAGAAGCCGAAGGGGCAACCCCTTCATCAGTGGCCTTGACCGCGTCCTTGAGTGGAGCCGAGGGACCCGACATTAATTGGGCCTTCTTTTTCCAAACTGTAGGTGGTGGGAGATACCGGTCATTTGCAGCAATTTTGCCAGAATTGGCATCAACAGGAAGATTTTTCTAGGACCAACAATCTTTTGCAATATGTGCCCACCCTGCACATTTTTTTGCATTTGATCTTGTTTGGGCATTGGCACGGGCATGGCCCATTAACAGACAACGTTGGCAAAACTCTTGAGAACCTTTGGATGGTCCAGAGGCAAAGCGTTGTTGGGCCGCATTTTGAAAATCCGAATATCCTGCCTTCACATAATCCTTGAATTGCCCCTCTTTATTCCCATTCACTGGCCATTGAAGGCGCTTAAAAACTGATCCCTTATTTGCCTCTGAATCAAAAGATTTGAAATCAGAATTTTTGAAAAACCATGGAGATCTAACAACATCTGCAAAAAATCTAGCAGAATTCTTTGAACGATCAACAACTGTCCATTCATTATCCTGTTCTTTGCAATACTGCTCGAATTCCCTCTGAAAATTTGGTCCTCCGTTTGCCCCACAGGAAGAAATGAATATTGAAGGTCACATTGGCAACATTACCAGCATTGTAAATTGCAAAGCCAATATCTTTGGAAGCAACCGAAAACTTGAAGCACCAATCCCTAAGAAAAGAGACTTTGAATCGAGCAGAGTTACCTCCAAAACATGATTGCAGAATGAGACCCACTAAATCTGAATTCAAACATAACTTGGATCGAGAGAACTGAGCAACTCGGAAGAATTCCCTTAACCGACTTCCCTCGATAAAGTTGACAGGAGTGCCAAAACTCCTTCTCATCTTGTCATCGAAATCCAAGCCTCCTTGAAAACGAAGGCCCGAAAGAGCCATGACGTGTGAAGGTAGTGGAGTGCTGTCCTGCAGTGGGTTATGTGGTGGCTGACGCCGCCGGAGTGGCAGACGCCAGGCGGCTGGTGGCCGCCGCCGGAGGGCTTGCGGTAGGAGGTGGGGGCTAGGTTTCTCTGTCTTCGCTGCAAAAGGTGTTGTTGGTTTTTCAACATCTACGGATCTACTACATACGCTTCATTCACAACAACCTCGACAGTGTGTGGAGAGTCCGCTCCAGATTCATTTTATTTTGGTGTCTTTTACTATGATTCTTATGACGATATGTAAATGAGGCATGTACATATTACCCTGCAAAAAGAAAAGAATTAGCAGATTATAGTAGAACTTTTTTGATATGGAATAAAACTCCGTGCTTCCGCGGAAGAAGAAGAAAACGGTGTTCACATGTTTTAGAACTCCATTGTTCCCCCCTTCGTTGAATTCGAACCGTACATCGACCCGGTTTGGCAGCTGTCAGCCTGTTCGTGTTTCAGTCGTAGAGGAGACCAACGGGCTGCTGCCTCCGAATTCCCCGAATTCACATCGCCGATTCGCATAGTCCACCGTGCATCGATCGGCATCACGCCCGCCAGAAAAAGGCCAGAAACCGCAGGCAGAAACGAACGAGAAACAAGTAAACGATCACGTGCAGGCGCACCGCCGGTGAATCTCCCGCGCCAGAAAGAACCGAGCAGAACCACACGCCCCGCCGCGACCATCCCCCTCACTCCCGTCCCCGTCCGTCCACCCCACCCCGCCCCCGCCCGCCGGAGGGAGCAAAAGTAAAACCAACACGCCTCCCTTCCTTCCCCATTTCCTCGCCCGCCGACCCGCTATAAAAATCCAAGCCCATCCATCCCTTCCCCCATCCATCGGCGGTCTCCCTCCCTCTTCCACCCCTCTCTCTCCTGCCATAATATCATCGTGGCCTCTCCCTCCCTCCATCCTCTCTGATTGCCCCCGCGCTCGCCATGGAGGCCGCCGCGTCCACGCTGCTCCTCTCCGCCGACGCGCCCCTCGCCGCCGGCCGCCGCCTCCTTCTCGTCCCTTCTCGGCCCGCGCGGGCACGGCGGGGCGCCGCGCCCAGCAGGTGCCCGCGGGCGTCCGTCCGCGCGTACGCCGCGGCGGCCGCGCCAGCACCGGCCTCTGGAAACGGCCTCGCCGGGGTGAGTGCCGCGCCCGCACGCCTTTTCTCTTCTGCGGCAGGCCAATTACTTTCAGCCCAAATTTTGCGTCGCTTGCTTTTCTGGTCTACGTGTAGTGCACGGATTAAGCAACTACGTAGCTCGCTTGCTTTCGTGCTCCCCTTAATTGGTAAGCGCCCAGCCTGCTTTTGTAGCAACGACAAAGCAGCTGGAGTACAAGGGAATGGGCCATTTCATCAGAAAGAAAAGAAACGATGTATCATCTGCTATGCTTGGGGTTTCCCCAGAAGCAAATTGTTGCGTGGAGTGGAGGAATCAATATCTCCACATAAGCCAGGAAGCAGATCTTGTGCCACTCCACCACCAGAGGAACTTGGCTGACAGCTCAAATTTCATGGCCCAGCTCGTTTCATTCTCGCACATATATTCCTCTCCCCAAATACTGGACAAAATGTTCTTGCTGCTGAGTGCTCATATTCAGCCTCAAATAATTAATTTGCTTGTGTTACATCCTGCTTACTCAGAATAACAACGGCGGGTACACTGTTGGTGACTTCATGACGAAAAGGGAGGATCTCCATGTCGTCAAAACGTCAACTCCGGTTGATGAAGGTGTGGCCCATTCTTCAGTTGTGTGCTTCTCTTCTGCTTACTCACCAGCTTCCAAACTGCTAACTAGTTCTTTGGTTCGCGTGCAGCGCTCGAGATGCTGGTGCAGAACAGGATCTCTGGTTTTCCTGTTATCGATGACGACTGGGAGTTGGTTAGTGCCATTTAAATTTAACCCACTGCTCTTGTTTCCTAGTCCATGTTTTGTACGACATAGCTAATCGCAGAAGATACCGCTCCTTTTCTGGAACAAAAGATTTTGGGCGGCAAATAGAGCATTGCAATCCCAATTAAAAAATTCCTATCCATGCATTTGGACCACATGATTGCATCAAAACAATTTCATAGAATGAGGTTTTTCCTACAAATATTGGAGGAAGTTAAATATGAGCTCTAACCTGATCATGGAAATTTCCTTTTGATAGTCCGAATGTATCTTCGCTCTTTATCTCTTATTCTCTGATTAATTAACACCTAATCTAAAATTCCTGATGTGCAGCATCAGAATAACTCTTCTAAGCAATCCATGTGGGATTTAATATGCCATGACAACTCAATCCTCTTCCTACCGTTTTAGATTCTTGAATTTCAGAGAGGGCTTAAAAGAACGATTCTTCCCAAGGAAAAAAGGGAAGAGGCCTTTCGTTGTTCTGTATCATGTTATGTCTTAGGAAGCATTTTTGTATTGCAATGATGAACTGGCTGACTTTCACATGCTTTCTTCTTGAGCTTTTTCTGTTGGTTTGGGTCGCACACCTGGTTTTCTGTCATGAAATACTCATCCACAACGCAACTTTATTCCCACCTGCAGGTTGGCGTTGTCTCAGATTACGATCTATTAGCTTTGGACTCAATGGCAGGTATTCCATCTTGAACTTCTAATCATTTCCTTGCAAAGAAATCATAATCACATTAGAACATATTTTCTGAGCTGTAAAAATCAATTCACATATGCATTATCGTCGCATATCATCCAGAAGGTTCTCAGGATCTTAATTCGAAGCACCGGTTTAAAAGAATGGCCGATCTCTTATGATCTTCCAATCCTGGATTGAAGGATTTAAAAAAAAACTCAGCTATAATATATCTACAACACACCAATGCTAACGGCCATGGTCATAAAATGTCTTTTGCTCCTGTAAGATTCACGGATAAACTTGAGGTCATTCATTCCCAGACTTTAGTGCCTTTGTAGTACTCTCAGATGTACTGAAATTATATCTACAACACAATGAATCTTACAAGTTTTGTCAATATTTAATACATTATCATGCTTCAGGGTGTGGACTGGCTGATACGAATTCAAATATGTTCCCTGAAGTAGATAGCACTTGGAAGGTATATTCTGTAAAACCTTGTTTGATGATTTTATTTTTTATATTTCCTAAGTATGCATGTCTTTTCATATGTTGAGTTTTATAACTTCCATGTGTTGGGATTTTCTGTAATGAGAATTTATCATCTTATAATGAGGATTTATCATGTGTTCTGGTTTGCAAGGCAGGAATTTTCTGTAATGAGAATTTATCATCTTTCTATGTTGAGAAACAGTGATCTAGCAAATGTTTCAGCACCCTCAATGGATTAAAATATGTCTGGTAATAGTAATATAATACTGTTGACTAAATAGCACCACCTCTGTTTTTAAATGTTGAACTGCCAAAACGTCTTACATTTAGGAACAGGGAGTGTATAATATACTGTGCCCGGTGAAACTGTTGGTGTAATTAAACATGTGTTGTGGAGCAAATTGTCACTGGTTTTCTCTACTCAAGAATGTGGGACATTATTGGATTAGGTGCCGTATAATTAACTTACATAGTATGTAACATTCATAGTATCCAGTTATTCTTTAATTGTGTGTTCCCACTCAATGTTCTTGGTTCAGTAACTTACAGACTCCTTCCTAACCACTTGAGTGCAGACATTTCGCGAGATCCAGAGACTCTTGAGCAAAACCAGTGGCAAAGTTATCGGTGATGTTATGACTCCCTCACCTCTTGTGGTGCGTGAAACTACTAACCTCGACGCTGCTGCAAGGTATTTTCAACTAATCCGTGTGAATCCCCAGCGCTAAATCGGCTGACTTATTATTACTGAGAGTGGTGTTCTTTTTATTGTTCAACAGGTTGCTACTTGAAACTAAATACCACAGATTGCCTGTTGTTGATAGCGCGGGAAAATTGGTGAGTGGATGAATCTATGACTTCCCTTTTCTCTCTTTAGCTCAGTGTCTTAAAACGAAATTTCTATCCTGAACTAGGTTGGGATGATCACAAGGGGGAATGTCGTCAGAGCTGCTCTCGAAATAAAGAAGAAAGCTGAAGGTGCTTAAATTAGATGGTTCTTTATAAGGACACCCCTGGGGTTGAACCTGCGGCAATTCATCAATTCAGCTGAATTGAAATATTGACTGGTAGCGCAGAAGCAGATTTTCCCTGGAGCATAGATGGATATAATGTTGTTTACAATGTAATATAAGTAGTGTAATGTTGCAGTGAAATTTCATATAGGTATTGCATGAGGACAATTGCGATTCATTTGAGGTGAGCATACTCAGCTGTCTCTCCATATTAGGTAGTAGTAGCATGGTATATGAAGGTTAATGTTCTTTTCTCGATGGCTTGTACGAGCCTCGAGCATGTTAAAGTGATTCATATAGTGCATTCAACCCTTTGAGATATGATGATGACCTTTCTAATTGTCCAGAAAATGATTTCATCCTACAACCAATGAGGTTGTAGCAAATAATATTAAATCAGATGCAAGGTTTTGTTGCAACCGTCCCAACGCTCTTATATTATGGGATGGAGGGTGTAGTTTCCAACATATAATTCATGCAATCATACTGTGGTGTACAAGTTCCAAACAATCTATTAGGAGGTGAAAGTGGACGAGGTTATCTACTAGTTGGGAAATGAAGCATGAACAACCTTTTACGAGTTATTGCTGTTTCAATTTTATGCTAACCTTTTGTGAGATTTAGATCTTATTTGTGGTACAGATATTCATAAGTTCTGGTTACCTGCCTTGAGTGAACTGCACTGGTTTTTCCTTGTTCCCTTTTCAAGAAAGATGGCTTGGTGGCATACTCGTAGAGAATGCGAGTTTATAATACAAAATCAGGTCTTGTTTGGAAGGGAAAAAAGATCCCAAATCCCCAGAGCCAAATCTACTTATTTGATTGCGCCATTGGCGCTACTTTGTGGCTGTGTCAAAGCCATCCACCGCGTCAAAATATATTTTTTGAGCCATGAAAGACACAAAATGTTTATTCGAGTAGCCTGCCCTTGAAAACTCTTTTGTTTATTTCTTTCCAGACATGCCACCAAACATTGATCAGGACCCGTTGTGGCCGCACTTTTGTTCTTTTGCTGCTGCTGCCACGGTTCTGTTCCCTGGTGGTGAGAAGTTCTATACATGTTCCCCTCTTTCATCTTGTGCGTCGGAGCTTTTTTTTTTAATCGGGCTTTACCCCTTTCCATTGCAAATGAACGGAAATACATCAGTTCCGAAAACATCCAGGGAGGGAGGAAAGAGGGGAAAGCGAGTTCAAGCACTATCAGGAAACCCACCGCATTCGCCCGACATCGTGACGAATGCTATGGGGCGAAAACCTGTGTAGCACTACAAGTTCAAAAGAGACTAAGTAAGATTATTACACCACCGACCAGGAAGAGAGCACCAAATCACTAAAGACTGAGACCAACGGCTATCACAGGCCACATGCAGAATGTAACCAGGCGCAGCGCAACTCTACATCTCCCCGTGTCCATCATTCGCCAATGATCGGCCGTCTGACAGCGTCGCACATCTTCATCAGTTGCATCGTGTTAGCCCTGACAGCATCAGCTCCCACGCGCAGCTCCTTGGCGTCTCCCCCCTGCTGCAACCCTGTCCAGTAAAGCAAGAACGAACACATGGAGAAAACTATCTCAAAAGGTGTTTCGATCAGCTTCTTCTCAAAAGTTGCACGGTTACGAGTGAGCCAAATTGCCCAACAAGCAGCTGCAAGGCCACTGTATAGAACTTCTCACCACCAGGGAGAAAAGTATAGCACCAAGCAAAAAACTGCCAGTAATTGTTGGGGCAACTATGAGTCCCCAACGTCACCCCAATGGAGCACCAAACACACTTAGCAACGGGGCAAGTAAAGAACAGATGCTGAGAGCTCTCAACATCCTTGCAAAAAGAGCAACTGGGATTGCCTGGCCAATTTTTTCTACGCATCACTTGTCTGGTAAGCACAGCATCCTCCGATACTTGCCAAAGAAAGATTTTAATCTTGAGAGGCAGTTTAGCTCTCCAGATCCATCTATAATGGCACCCACTAAGTGGGCTCTCCAGCCATATATACACTGATTTGGTAGAGAATTTGCCATTATGATTTAACCCCCAAGTAACCCCCATTGCTCAGCTAAGTCAGGCGTCAGCCTACGCCGGAAGAAAGTGTTCTCTACTGCATGGCAAAACTTCTCCACCGTACACCCAGGGTTGTTACAGATCGAGAACAGTTGTGGGTAGCGCTCTTGGAATGGAGGCATTCCATTAATAGGGTCCACCCAAACCCGAGCCAAATTACCAGATTCTATGTTAATCTTCCTCCCCACCATGTACACCTCTTTAACCTTCAGCAGAGCTTTCCAACATGGCGAATCCGAAAACCTGGGACCAACCTCAGCAACAGTTTTGTTTCTAAGATAACGAGCACGTACTATATCTTGCCAGACCCCTTGCTAGAAAAATCTCCGCCTATGTTTATCAAGCTTTTCAATGAACGTTTTATTCATGAGCCACATCGACATATGGAAAATAGACAGTTGGGTGAGGACAGAATCAAGCAAAGTGAGTCTGTGTAACGCCCTGGACACACCCGCCGGTGGTCGTTACTCCTGGCGGGATCTAGACTGGCCCCACAGATCAATACTAGTCTTTTCTGCGCACTTTGTCCTCACTCGTGCGCACCTGGGAGCAACTTCCCGGTCGGTCACCCATCCTGAAATTACTCCAAGCTAAGCACGCTTAACTTTAGAGTTCTTTCCGAATGGGCTTCCGGAAAAGAAGGAATTCCTTATTGATATGAGTAGTCTATCATCCCTATTAAGCCAGGCTATCACATACACCCCCACTCAGAGGAACCGACGTCCTCGTCGGTCCACAGGAACGTTCCCTCTTGGCACATACGTCTGTGCATCCAGTTCGGTACATGGGCCATGCCGTGTGCCACGACGGGCCAGAAACGTCATGAACAACATGACCGCACACCTGTCCGCAAACATCAGTGTAACCGCGAGGGTTGGCTCTGATACCAACTTGTAACGCCCCGGACACACCCGCCGGTGGTCGTTACTCCTGGCGGGATCTAGACTGGCCCCACAGATCAATACTAGTCTTTTCTGCACACTTTGTCCTCACTCGTGCGCACCCAGGAGCAACTCCCCGGTCGGTCACCCATCCTGAAATTACTCCAAGCTAAGCACGCTTAACTTTGGAGTTCTTTCCGAATGGGCTTCCGGAAAAGAAGGAATTCCCTATTGATATGAGTAGTCTATCATCCCTATTAAGCCAGGCTATCACAGTCTGCCCCCCATTGACGCAGCATTGCCTATCCAGGCCTCAAACCTTTTAAGATACTTAACAATGAGAACTCCCAGTCAGAGTTTCTAAGGTTGGTGTAGCTGACTAGCATCCCCAAATATTTAATCGGGAAACTACCAATATCGCGATTAAAGAGCTCTGCATACTCTCTGATAATATTTTCATCTCCACCAACCGTTAGTATCTCACTCTTCTGGGAATTTACCTTGAGGCCAGACATCATTTCAAACATGTAGAGCAACAACTCCAGGTTAACTGCTTTCTCCACATTATGTTCCATACAGATAATGGTATCATCCGCATATTGCAGCACCGCGACCCCATCAGGGATCAAGTCTGGGGCTAGACCAACAATCAACTTGTTTTTTTTGTGCATTCTTGATCATTTTGGTCAAGCACTCATCAGCAAGATTAAAGAGGAAAGGGGAGTGGGGATCCCCCTATCGCACCCCTTTAGCACTCTGAAAGTATGGCCCAACACATTGTTGAGCTTGATACTAACCGTGCCATTGTGTAAAATTTGTTTAACCCAACCACACCAGGTTTCACTAAAGCCTCGTAGTCTATGACATTCCAAAAGGAAGTCCCAATTAACTTTGTCATAGGCCTTTTCAAAGTCGAGTTTCAACACAATGCCCACCCCTTTTTTAGCATGTGTGTAGTTAAGGATTTCATGCAGAGATAACACCCCATCCATGATATTTCTCCCTTTCACAAAAGCATTTTGGGCGGGGCTGATCAATTTGTCAACATATTTTTCAACCCTACGATCCATGGCTTTGGTGATTAGTTTATATGGGCATCTTAGGAGGCAGATAGGTCTAAACTGCTGAATTTTATCAGCTCCCAAAACTTTGGGCAGGAGTGTGATCACCCCATAGTTGAGACGTTGAACATCCAGCGTCCCATTATGGAAATGTTTAAATAAAGACATGATATCCCCTTCACAATCTCCCAACAGGCTTGATAAAACTCCACTGGAATATTATCCGGTCTCGAAGCTCTGTTGGGGGCCATGGCAAAAAGAGTTTCCCTCACTTTCTTCCTCTGTGAACTCACGTCATAGGTCCTTATTATCCTCCTCATTCAACCTTTCATCCTCTGACCAAGTATCAGGGTCCAAATGGAACTGATTACCTAGTGCTGGACCAAACAGATTTTTATAATAATCCATGGCATGGGCAATCAAGTTGTCCGTGCCCACTATCTCCACATCCCCAGCTTTCAAAAAATGAATGGTATTCTTGCGTTTGCGACCATTAGCAATCTTGTGAAAAGTAGTCAGTATTTAGGCCCCCTTTTAAAAGCCAACGCTCATGAGACTGCTGGAGCCACTAAATCTCTTCGTTTACCAAAAGCTCGTGGAGCTCAAAGCAAACATCGATCTTCCTGCTATACAGCTCAGGCAACAGGGGTCCTAGCTCCTCCAGCTCGGCTAGCTCCAACCTGAGCTCTTCTTTGATCTTTCTGTTATGCCCAAATTTGTCTGAACCCCAGCCCTTAAAATAGGTTTTAAATCTCTTAAGTTTTATATTCAGGATATCAATGGGGTCTGAGGAGAACACCCTCCTCCCCCAAATCTTACTAACCAGCGGCAAAAAGCGGTCATCCATGATCCAGGAGAGATCGAAACGGAACTCGCGGGGTTTGGGGGCCTCCCGGCCCTCCTCCCCCGAAGAAAGCAGTAGGGGGTTATGGTCCGAGATCTCACGCACCAATTTCCTTACAGAAACTAGGGGAAATAAGTCCTCCCAGCCCTCTGACATCAGAATGCGGTCAAGCTTTTCCAAGGTTGGATGTGCCTGATTATTTGTCCAAGTGTACTTGCCCCCACTTATATGGATTTCTCTGAGTGCCAGGGTATTTATAATGGAGTTAAAGAGGTCTGAGGATTTATGGCTCGTCATTTTTTTGTTCTTCTGCCCTGGGTGTCTAAGAATATTGAAGTCCCCACCTACTATCCATGGAATTTGCATACCACTGCACATGGCAGCCAGTTCAAGCAAAAATTCCTCCTTGAACTCATCGTGGGCTGATCTATAAACCACCATTAGACCCCCACTTACTATTCTTTTTCTTGTCACTAAGGGTAACTTGGAGGATATACTTGCCTTTGATGCACGACACAATTTCTAGGGTATCTTGTCGAACCCCACACAGGGTGCCTCCTAACTTACCTTCAGATGGAATCCAGTTCCATTTGAATAGATCAAAGGGGTCTATTCTCCTCAAACATTTAGGAGGAAAATCTTTTTTCATGGTCTCTTGAAGACCCAGGATTGTGCGTCGGAGCTTTGCTGGTATTGGCATCGTAGTTGGACCGTTCTGCTACCTTGCGACCAAATCCCTGTTTCTTTTCCTTATTCTCTTTTCTTTAACTAGCAAGATATTCTTGATTTCATTTAGTTAATTGTAGTGGTCTCTCAGTACAGGTGTCACTGTACATAAAGCACCAATAGCCTAGATCTTCGCACAGGTGAAAACATGATAATACGTCGCATTCTTTTCATCAAAACTTTGAGATGTACTTACATCATATAGCTTGATATATTCATGATATTTTCCAACAAAATTATAGTACTTTAAGAGTGTCAGATGTATTTGGAATATAGGGCGCCTCCGCTCGGTTGTACATAATTGGCTTTATCATTTCGGAGGATGTATTCGTTGTGCATCCCTACTGTTTTGCATGGACTTTCAAAGTGCTTCCAAAACTTTTCATGTCAACTAACACAAAATAAACTATTTAAATTCATTTAAGTCCAAACTTTGCATATATATGGAAATTAAGAACTCAACTCAAGCACCATACTATACACGACGACTCATCATCATGATGATCGACGCCACTTCTTTTTGTGCGTAAAATGCCACAAACTTATGTTTCGAATACAAACATGTGATCGATATACCATAATTATATGCATGTGTGTGTTGCGGGCAACCAGTACATCTCCTTGCTTGCATGCATGAATATGCCACCAAGCCACCGATTGAATTAGCGCATAAAATGAGCCTCGTAGTGACTCAAATGCTGACTATAAAAAAATGGCATGTTAAGTTTGAGTTGTGGATGTATTTGCAAAGAAGAACTATGTTGGACTTGGTTATGCCAAAATACAAGAGTTTTGGTTTGACAAGAACAAACGTTAGATGGTATATGATTCTGTACAAAACATACATGTTAATTATAATATGATATACATGCAATAATCCATAAGAATGTCTTACGCTGTTTATTGACTCTCCAAAGGTAAAAGAAAAAAAATTATTGATTGGTTGCATGTTCAAGTAATTACAAACTGCATTAATTAAGAATATAATAATGATTTTATATTTGAATGAAAATGCTAACACAAACCTTACATTGTGATGTTGTCGGTGTCAACCTCGCCCAATCCAATTCAAGATAAACACATTGATAGAAGCATTTTCAAATTGAAATTTACCACAACCAATTATACATTTAGTAGCCAAAATATTCATACTATAGTCGTAACATATAATTCACGCTTCATTCATACTAGTTTTGGATACACATGTGCATATTATATGTTGTCGACTGACAATTGG
The DNA here is from genome assembly GCF_018294505.1 of Triticum aestivum. Lineage (NCBI taxonomy): Eukaryota > Viridiplantae > Streptophyta > Magnoliopsida > Poales > Poaceae > Triticum > Triticum aestivum. The sequence goes on from NC_057808.1 coordinate 263,193,235, forward strand.
GAGTACATACATTTTGGGAGTACATACATTTTGCCTTGGCCTTTGGCGGGTCAACTAAAATCCACATTATCCCGCATTGCTTAAGACTGGTCTTTTTTTTGCGGAAAACACTGGTCTTATCCAAATGAAAATAAATAAAATAAACCAAATGCATTCTGACTCTTTCTACCCGTCGCCCTCAAAGTAGAAAAAACCATGAATTGTAAAACATTTGATGCCCCCCCAAAGAGCCACACACAACAAGCGTTGAACTACGGTCATGAATTTGCAGTTGATGACCCCCCCTCCCCCCTAAAAAAGTCTATAACTTCATAATTCATGAACTATATTTACTTTGCATTTTATGTACGCTTGTTTCCATATTCGCATATTCAAATCATGGTATACCACGTGCGGAGGTATGGATGATAAAGTTCGACATGATTGCAATATAATGTCTCGAAGTAATGATGTCAATTTTCCCCTAGCCTTTCCTGGAGCAACAAATTAAGTAAACAAATCGAGTGCACACAACAACAGTAGCGTCACGATAAGAGGACAATTAACCAAGAGTTGTACATGGGAAATTATACAAGCGATTGACGCTTTTTACCAATCATCTTCAAAGTAGCTGAAATCATGAATTGTAAAACATTTGATCCCCCTTCCCCTAAAAAATAAGCTTACAGAATAAGTGTTGACATAAAATGCGAGATTCTCCGAAAGCCCTCTTGTGGTCCTGAGTGTTGGGGAACGTTGCATGGAAAACAAAAAAAAATCTACGGACACGCAATGATCTATCCATGGAGATGCATAACAACGAGGGGGAGAGTATGTCTACGTACCCTCGTAGACCGTAAGCGGAAGCGTTTCACAACGCGGTTGATGTGGTCGAACTTTTTTCATGCTCCAACCGATCTAATACCGAACGCACGGCACCTCCGCGTTCTGCACACGTTCAGCTCGGTGACGTCCTCTGCCTTCTTAATCCAACAAGATGGCGAGGTAGTAGACGAGTTCCGACAGCACGAGGGCGTAGTGACGGTGATGGTGAAGTGATCTCCGTAGGACTTTGCCTAAGCACTACGAAAGTATGACCGAAGGTGTAAACTGTGGAGGGGGGCGCTGCACACGGCTAGGCAATTGTATGGGGTGTGCTAGGCGCCCCCCTCCCACATATATATAGGTGGGAGGGAGGGAGGAGCAGCCAAAGGAGGCACCCAAGTAGGAGGAATCCTACTTGGGGTCCCTCCCAAGCCGCGCCCCCCTTTCCTTATTTGGAGTGCGGGGAAAGGCAGGGGAGGGTGCCCCCTTCCCTTTCTCCCATGAGAGGGAAAGGCGGGAGGGGCTAGCCCTCCCCCTTTTCCTTCCCTAGGGCTGACCAAACAAGGGAGGAGGCGCACCAGCCCCCTTGTGGGCTGGTCTGTCCCCTCCTTTGGCCCATAAGGCCCATAACTTGCCGGGGGGGTGCGCGGAACCCCTTCCAGTGACCCGATTCCTTTCCCGGTACGTCCCGAAACACTTCCGGTGTCCAAATACCATCGTCCTATATATCAATCTTTACCTCTCGACCATTTCGATACTCCTCGTCATGTCCATGATCTCATCCGGGACTCCGAGCAACATTCGGCCACCAAAACATATAACTCATATAACACTATATCATCAACGAACGTTAAGCGTGCGGACCCAACGGGTTCGAGAACTATGTAGACATGACCGAGACACGTCTCCGGTCAATAACCAATAGCGGAGCCTGGATGCCCATATTGGCTCCTACATATTCTACAAAGATCTTTATCGGTCAAGCCGTTATGACAACATAGGTAATTCCCTTTGTCCATCGGTATGTTACTTGCCCGAGATTCGATCGTCGGTATCTTCATACCTAGTTCAATCTCGTTACCGGCAAGTCTCTTTACTCGTTTCGTAATACATCACCTTGTGACTAACTCCTTACTCATTTGCTTGCAAGTTTATGATGTGTATTACCGAGAGGACCTAGAGATACCTCTCCGATACTCGGAGTGACAAATCCTAATCTTGATCTATGCCAACTCAACAAACACCTTCGGAGATACCTGTAGAGCATCTTTATGATCACCCAGTTACGTTGTGACGTTTGATAGCACACAAGGTATTCCTTCGGTATCCGGGAGGTGCATAATCTCATAGTCGAAGGAATATGTATTTGACATGAAGAAAGCAATAGCAATAAACTGAACGATCAATATGCTAAGTTAACGGATGGGTCTTGTCCATCACATCATTCTCCTAATGATGTGATCCCGTTATCAAATGACAACACATGTCTATGGTTAGGAAACCTTAACCATCTTTGATCAACGAGATAGTCCAGTAGAGGCTCACTAGGAACACGGTATCTGTTTATGTATTCACACATGTATTTAAGTTTCCGATCAATACAATTCTAGCATGAATAATAAACCTTTATCATGAATAAGGAAATATAAAATAACAACTTTACTATTGCCTCTAGGGCATATTTGCTTGAGTCTCCCACTTGCACTAGAGTCAATAATCTAGTTCACATAGCCACGTGATTAACACCCATAGTTCACATCGCCATGTGACTAACACCCAAAGAGTTTACTAGAGTCAATAATCTAGTTCACATCGCCATGTGATTAACACCCAAAAAGTACTAAGGTGTGATCATGTTTTGCTTGTGAGAGAGGTTTAGTAAACGGGTCTGCCACATTCAGATCCGTATGTACTTCTGCAAATTTCTATGTCTACAAAGCTCTGTATGGAGCTAATTGCTCCCACTTTCAATATGTATCCAGATTGAGACTCGGAGTCATCCGAATCGACGTCAAAGCTTGCTGATACGTCTCCATCGTATCTACTTTTCCAAACTCTTTTGCCCTTGTTTTGAACTCTAATTTGCATGATTTGAATGGAACTAACCCGGACTGACGCTGTTTTCAGCAGAATTGCCAGTGTTATTGTTGTGCAGAATAAAAAGTTCTCGGAATGACATGAAACTTCACGGAGATAAGTTTTGGAATTAATAAAAAATATTGGCGAAAGAATCAAGTGAAGGGGGGCCACACCCTGGCCACAAGGGTGGGGGCGCGCCCACCCCCCTGGGGCGGACCTCCACCGACCTCAACTCCAACTCCATATATTCTCTTTCGAGGAGCAAAAAATCAGAGAGAAGGATTCATCACGTTTTACGACATGGAGCCGCCGCCAAGCCCTGTTCTTCCTCGGGAGGGCAGATCTGGAGTCCATTCGGGGCTCCGGAAAGGGGAATCTGTCGCCATCGTCATCATCAACTATCCTCCATCACCAATTTCATGATGCTCACCGCGTGCGTGAGTAATTCCATCGTAGGCTTGCTGGACCGTGATGGGTTGTATGAGATTTACCATGTAGTCGAGTTAGTTTTGTTAGGGTTTGATCCCTAGTATCCACTGTGTTCTAAGATTGATGTTGCTATGACTTTGCTATCTTAATGCTTATCACTAGGGCCCGAGTGACATGATTTCAGATCTGAACCTATTATGTTTTCATGAATATATTTGTGTTCTTGATCCTATCTTGCAAGTCAATAGTCACCTACTACGTGTTATGATCCGGCAACCCCGGAGTGACAATAGTCGGGACCACTCCTCGTGATGACCATAGTTTGAGGAGTTCATGTATTCACTAAGTGCTAATGCTTTGGTCCGGTACTCTGTTAAAAGGAGGCCTTAATATCCCTTAGTTTCCAATAGGACCCCGCTCCACGGGAGGGTAGGACAAAAGATGTCATGCAAGTTCTTTTCCATAAGCACGTATGACTATATTCGGAATACATGCCTACATTATATTAATGAACTGGAGCTAGTTCTGTGTCACCCTATGTTATAACCATTGCATGATGAATGCCATCCGACATAATTATCCATCATTGATCCATTGCCTACGAGCTTGTTTCATATTGATCTTTGCTTTGTCACTTTTCCGTTGCCATTGTTACGATTGCTACAATACTACTACTGTTACTTTTGCCACCGTTACCGTTACTTCCATACTACTTTGCTACTAAACACTCTGCTGCAGATATTAAGTCTTTCAGGTGTGGTTGAATTAACAACTCAGCTGCTGAAACGTCTCCAATGTATTTATAATTTATGAAGTATTCATGCCATGTTTACAACAATTTTATATGGTTTTGGTATGGTTTGCATGGAACTAACCCAGATTGACGTTATTTTCAGCAGAACTACCATGGTGTTGTTTTTTGTGCAAAAATGAAAGTTCTCCAAATGAGCTGAAACTTTTTGACGATTTTTTTGGAACAAAAGAGACCCCCGAAGCTTCATGGGAGGGCCAGAAGAGCCACGAGGAGGGCACAACCCACCAGGGCACGCCTGGTGGGCCTGGCTTGCCCCGGTGGGTTGTGCTCACCTCGAGGCCCATCTTAGCGTGAAACCAACGCCAAAAAATCCTATAAATAGAGAAACCATCAGGGGTTAACCTAGATCAGAAGTTCCTCCGCCGCAGGCCTCTGTAGTCACCGAAAACCAATCTAGACCCTGTTCCGGCACCCTGCCGGAGGGGGGAATCATCTCCGGTGGCCATCTTCATCATCCCGGCGGCCACCACGATGAGTAGGGAGTAGTCCACCCTCGGGGCTGAGGGTTTGTACCAGTAGCTATGTGTTTAATCTCTCTCTCTCTCTCTCTCTCATGTTCTCGAGATGTCACGATCTTGATGTATCGCGGGCTTTGTTAATATAGTCGGATCATATGGTGTTTTCCCCTCTCTATCTTGTTGTGATGAATTGAGTTTTTCCCTTTGAGATTTCATTGTTATCGGATTGAATAATTTTATGGATTTGAGAACACTTGATATATGTCTTGCAATTGAATACTCGTGGTGACAATGGGGTATCGTATTGATTCACTTGATATATGTTTTGGCATTCAACTCGCGGATTCCCGAGGTGACATTGGGGTAATCTATGCATAGGGGTTGATGCACGTTATTGTCTTTGTCTCTCTGGTAGAAATCTTGGGGCACTCTGAAGTTCTTTGTGTTGGATTGAGTATTATGAATATGAATTTGCTTTGGTGTTATTTTAGTACAAACTCTAGGATAGATCAAACGGAAAGAATAGCTTTGTGTTATTTTAGTACGAACTCTTGAATAGATCGAACGGAATGAATAGCTTTGAGGTGGTTTCGTACCTTACAAACAATTTATTCTTATGTTCTCTGCTAGGTAGGAACTTTGGAGTGATTCTTCATCGCACTTTGAGGGATGGTTATATGATCCAAGTATATTAGCATTGTTGAGAGGTTGCACTAGTGAAAGTACGGACCCTAGGCCTTGTCTTCAAGCATTGCAATGCCGTTTTTGTGCCCATTTACTATTTGCTACCTTGCTGTTTTTATTTATTCAGATTATAAAAATATATTTCTACCATCAATATTACACTTTTATCACCATCTCTTCGCTGAACTAGTGCACCTATACAATTTGCCATTGTATTGGGTGTGTTGGGGACACAAGAGATTTCTTGTATTTGATTGCAGGGTCGTTTGAGAGAGACCATCTTCAGCCTACACCTCTCACGGATTGATAAACCTTAGGTCATCCACTTGAGGGAAAATTGCTACTGTCCTACAAAACTCTACGCTTGGAGGCCCAACACGTGTCTACAAGAATAAAGTTGCGTAGTAGACATCAAGCTCTTTTCTGGCGTCATTGTCGGGGAGGTGAGTGCTTGAAGGTACATCTTTAGATCTTGCAATTGAATCTTTTAGTTTCTTGTTTTATCACTAGTTTGGTTTATACAGGAAAACTACATAAAAAATGGAATTGAGGTTGCATCATATTATTGATCATCTTTATAATATCTTTCTTGAAAATGATGGATCAGAAAATTGTGCTCAATTATTAGAAGAAGAAGTCAATAAAATGTGTGGCACAAAATGTTTGAATGATGAGAATGATTGCAATGTTGTTAGTATGAATTCTTTGAATATCCATAATGCTAATGATATGCAAAGCTACAAGCTTGGTTGTAAGGGCATTTTATCCCTTAGTTGGTTTTGGTGATTGATGACAATGCTTTTGCGGACTAATCATGTGCATCAAATATTTCAGATATATTGACTAGGCACAAGAGATTGGGTTCCCCTCAAAGGCTATAGAATACGGCGTTTCTCTTCGGTTCTTTTCAGTGGTATTGAGTCGTAGGGAAGCCGTACTATTAAGAGGGGGTCCGCTTTGGAAAGGTTGGGTGGATTCATCACGTACACATCGTCCCTTGCACCTCCTTTCCTCTTGCCTTTGGAGCATCCTAAGTTTTCCGTGTCTATGCAATTATAGCTCTTGTCTGCCGAACTAGGAATTGCGGTAGTACCGCTCGTCAGAACGGTAGTACCGCAGGACCTTGCGGTAGTACCGCCCATTGGTGCGGTAGTACCGCAAGGCCCCACGGTAGTACCGCTTCTAGTAAGCGGTAGTACCGTGGTCCCTGCTTAGTTCCGCAACTACGCGGCTGTAAGGGGCGGATGTAATTATTTACATCCGCACCTAGCGCGGTAGTACCGCGGCTGGCTTACGGTAATTTTTATATATCCGTGCCTTCCCATCCTTGGACAGCCCCTGCCTTGCGGTAGTACCGCAAGGGGGAGCGGTAGTACCGCGCCAGCAGTACTACCGCCCTCTGCCTTAGTGCAAGTGTGGCTGTTCTGGTCTCTGCCGCATGGGCGGTAGTACCGCGGGGCTCTGCGGTAGTACCGCGTACCCCGGTAGTACCGCGTCTCAGGTGCGGTAGTACCGCGCTGCGCAGGCTGAGTTGGTGGATAACAATTGGATTTGTTCTTCCACTATATAAGGGGTGTCTTCCTCCTCTAGTTGACCACCTCTTCCACCTCCAAGCTCCATTGTTGCTCTAAGCTCCATTTTCGCCCGATCTCCTTCCCTAGCCAATCAAACTTGTTGATTCTCTAGGGATTGGTTGAGGAGGCCCCGATCTACACTTCCACCAAGAGATATTTGAATCCCCCCACTAATCCCTTGTGGATCTTGTTACTCTTGGGTGTTGAGCACCCTAGACGGTTGAGGTCACCGTGGAGCCATAGTCCATTGTGGTGAAGATTCGTGGTGTCGTTGGGAGCCTCCAATTAAGTTGTGGAGATTGCCCCAACCTTGTTTGTAAAGGTTCGGTCACCGCCTTCAAGGGAACCAATAGTGGAATCACGGCATCTCGCATTGTGTGAGGGCGTGAGGAGAATACGGTGGCCCTAGTGGCTTCTTCAGGAGCATTGTGCCTCCACACCGCTCCAACGGAGACGTACTTCCTCTCAAAGGGAAGGAACTTCGGTAACACATCCTCGTCTTCACCGGCTCCACTCTTGGTTATCTCGTGCCTTTACCCGTGCAAGTTTATTTGTGCCTTATCTCTTGCTTGCGTGTATGCTTATTGTTGTTGTTGGAGATCGTTGCAGAAATTAAAAATTTTCTACGCATCACCAAGAACAATCTATGGAGTCTTCTAGCAACGAGAGGGAAAAGAGTGCATCTACATACCCTTGTAGATCGCGAGCGGAAGCGTTCAAGTGAACGGGGTTGACGGAGTCGTACTCGTCGTGATCCAAATCACCGATGACCGAGCGCCGAACGGACGGTACCTCCGCGTTCAACACACGTACGGTTGGGGAAGACGTCTCCTCCTTCTTGATCCAGCAAGGGGGAGGGAGAGGTTGATGGAGATCCAGCAGCACGACGGCGTGGTGGTGGAAGCAGCGGGGATCTCGGCAGGGCTTCGCCAAGCTCAGCGAGAGGGAGAGGTGTCACGGGAGGGAGAGGGAGGCGCCAGGGGCTTGGGTGCGGCTGCCCTCCCTCCCCCCTCTTTATATAGGGCCCCTGGGGGGCGGCCCTAGGAGATCCAATCTCCAAGGGGGGGCGGCGGCCAAGGGGGTGGCTTACCCCCCAAGCCAAGTGGGGCGCCCCCCACCCCTAGGGTTTCCAACCCTAGGCGCAGGGGGAGGCCCAAGGGGGGCGCACCAGCCCACCAGGGGCTGGTTCCCCTCCCACTTCAGCCCATGTGGCCCTCCGGGATAGGTGTACCCACCCGGTGGACCCCCGGGACCCTTCTAGTGGTCCCGGTACAATACCGGTGACCCCCGAAACTTTCCCGGTGGCCGAAACTGGACTTCCTATATACAATTCTTCACCTCCGGACCATTCCGGAACTCCTCGTGATGTCCGGGATCTCATCCGGGACTCCGAACAACTTTCGGGTTACCGCATACTAGTATCTCTACAACCCTAGCGTCACCGAACCTTAAGTGTGTAGACCCTACGGGTTCGGGAGACATGCAGACATGACCGAGACGACTCTCCGGTCAATAACCAACAGCGGGATCTGGATACCCATGTTGGCTCCCACATGTTCCACGATGATCTCATCGGATGAACCACGATGTCGAGGATTCAATCAATCCCGTATAAAATTCCCTTTGTCAATCGGTACGTTACTTGCCCGAGATTCGATCGTCGGTATCCCAATACCTTGTTCAATCTCGTTACCGGCAAGTCACTTTACTCGTACCGTAATGCATGATCCCGTGACCAAACACTTGGTCACATTGAGCTCATTATGATGATGCATTACCGAGTGGGCCCAGAGATACCTCTCCGTCATACGGAGTGACAAATCCCAGTCTCGATTCGTGCCAACCCAACAGACACTTTCGGAGATACCCGTAGTGCACCTTTATAGCCACCCAGTTACGTTGTGTCGTTTGGCACACCCAAAGCACTCCTATGGTATCCGGGAGTTGCACAATCTCATGGTCTAAGGAAATGATACTTGACATTTGGAAAAGCTCTAGCAAACGAACTACACGATCTTTGTGCTATGCTTAGGATTGGGTCTTGTCCATCACATCATTCTCCTAATGATGTGATCCCGTTATCAATGACATCCAATGTCCATAGTCAGGAAACCATGACTATCTGTTGATCAACGAGCTAGTAAACTAGAGGCTCACTAGGGACATGTTGTGGTCTATGTATTCACACATGTATTATGATTTCCGGATAACACTATTATAGCATGAAAAATAGACAATTATCATGAACAAGGAAATATAATAATAACCATTTTATTATTGCCTCTAGGGAATATTTCCAACAGTCTCCCACTTGCACTAGAGTCAATAATCTAGTTACATTGTGATGAATCGAACACCCATAGAGTTCTGGTGTTGATCATGTTTTGCTCTAGGGAGAGGTTTAGTCAACGGATCTGCTACATTCAGGTCCGTATGTACTTTACAAATATCTATGTCTCCATTTTGAACATTTTCACGAATGGAGTTGAAGCGACGCTTGATATGCCTGGTCTTCCTATGAAACCTGGGCTCCTTGGCAAGGGCAATAGCTCCAGTGTTGTCACAGAAGAGAGTCATCGGGCCCGACGCATTGGGAATAACTCCTAGGTCGGTAATGAACTCCTTCACCCAGATTGCTTCTTGTGCTGCCTCTGAGGCCGCCATGTATTCCGCTTCACATGTAGATCCCGCCACAGCGCTTTGCTTGCAACTGCACCAGCTTACTGCCCCACCATTCAAAATATACACGTATCCGGTTTGTGACTTAGAGTCATCTAGATCTGTGTCGAAGCTAGCATCGACGTAACCCTTTACGACGAGCTCTTCGTCACCTCCATAAACGAGAAACATATCCTTAGTCCTCTTCAGGTACTTCAGGATATTCTTGACCGTTGTCTAGTGTTCCATGCCGGGATTACTTTGGTACCTTCCTACCAAACTTACGACAAGGTTTACATCAGGTCTGGTACACAGCATGGCATACATAATAGACCCTATGGCCGAGGCATAGGGGACGACACTCATCTTTTCTCTATCTTCTGCCGTGGTCGGGCATTGAGCCGTGCTCAATTGCACACCTTGCAATACAGGCAAGAACGCCTTCTTGGACTGATCCATATTGAACTTCTTCAATATCTTGTCAAGGTACGTACTTTGTGAAAGACCAATGAGGCGTCTTGATCTATCTCTATAGATCTTGATGCCTAATATATAAGCAGCTTCTCCAAGGTCCTTCATTGAAAAACACTTGTTCAAGTAGGCCTTTATGCTTCCCAAGAATTCTATATCATTTCCCATCAACAGTATGTCATCCACATATAATATGAGAAATGTTACAGAGCTCCCACTCACTTTTGTAAACACAGGCTTCTCCATAAGTCTGTGTAAACCCAAACGCTTTGATCATCTCATCAAATCGAATGTTCCAACTCCGAGATGCTTGCACCAGCCCATAGATGGAGCGCTGGAGCTTGCATACCTTGTTAGAATTCTTAGGATCGACAAAACCTTCCGGCTGCATCATATACAATTCTTCCTTAAGAAAGCCGTTAAGGAATGCCGTTTTGACGTCCATTTGCCATATCTCATAATCATAGTATGCGGCAATTGCTAACATGATTCGGACGGACTTCAGCTTCGCTACGGGTGAGAAAGTCTCATCGTAGTCAACCCCTTGAACTTGTCGATAACCCTTAGCGACAAGTCGAGCTTTATAGATGGTAACAATACCATCCGCGTCCGTCTTCTTCTTAAAGATCCATTTGTTTTCTATCGCTCGCCGATCATCGGGCAAGTCTGTCAAAGTCCACACTTTGTTTTCATACATGGATCCTATCTCGGATTGCATGGCTTCAAGCCATTTGTTGGAATCTGGGCCCGCCATTGCTTCTTCATAGTTCGAAGGTTCACCGTTGTCTAACAACATGATTTCCAGGACAGGGTTGCCATACCACTCTGGTGTGGAACGTGTCCTCGTGGACCTACGAAGTTCAGTAGTAACTTGATCCGAAGTACCCTGATCATCATCATTAGCTTCCTCTCTAGTCAGTGCAGGCACCACAGGAACATCTTCCTGAGCTGCGCTACTTTCCGGTTTAAGAGGTAGTACTTCATCAAGTTCCACTTTCCTCCCACTTACTTCTTTTGAGAGAAACTCTTTCTCCAGAAAGGACCCGTTGTTGCCTCTTGAACAATTATAGCATGAACAATAGACAATTATCATGAACAAGGAAATATAATAATAACCATTTTATTATTGCCTCTAGGGCATATTTCCAACAGTTGTTGCATCATATAGGTTGCTCACCTAGTTGCATATCTAGACAACCTACTTTGATGCAAAGTTTAAATTGGTAAAGAAAAGCTAAAAATTGTTAGTTGCCTATTCACCCCCCCTCTAGTCAACTATATCGATCCTTCCAATTGGTATCAGAGCCTCGTCTCTTTATTAAGGACTTTACCGTCCGAAGAGTATGGTTGACGTCGTAGACGGTGTGGAGGAGCACTCCGGTGTGAATCCGGTCTCGTCTACGGGAGATGGGGGAACTGCGGTCTCTCGTGAGGAATTCAATGTGGCATTAGACACATTGAAAACCTCAATGACGACCGAGGTCGAAAGCATGTTTAATAAATTCTTAGAAGGGCTTAAACTTTCCACCGCACCGTTGAAAGTGGGTGATCCCGCTAACAAGGTGACGGATGCTACCTCCGACAAGGGGGAAGCTACTAGCGAGAAAGCTCCTTCTTCTAGTGGTAAAAATGGGACCGGCATCTTTGCCCATGTGGAACCTCCACCTGTCTATGGTGGACCGCTCCCTTCCACTCATTTGAATCATGCCGGCCCGGCCCCTAAGATTGAGAAGAATGTAGATTTTGATTCTTGGGTCTATCGTTTTAAGCATCATTTAAATCATGTGAACACTAGCCTTTGGAGAATCATTGAAGAAGGTTTTTATCCGCATGACCAAAGTAACTTCACTCCTAGAGAAGTTGTGGATCATCAATTCAATGAGAATGCTCTCTTCATCATCCAAGAAGCAATCCCACCCGAAGATCTTCCTCATCTCCGGCCCTACACCATGGCCAAAGATGCTTGGCTCCAAGTTGTTTCCCTCTATGGGGGAAGCGCAAGCATTCAACGCTCCAACTATGAAGTGGTGCAAGATGAAGCCGATGAGTTTGCAATGAAAGAAGATGAAGAACCTCGTGAGCTTTTTCGGAGAGTAACCAAACTCGCGGTCTCTCTCCGAGATCATGGAAGTAAAGACACGGATGACAATTGGATCAAGCGCAAATTCCTCAAGGCAATGATGCCCTACCACAAAGCCATGTCCTCCGTCATTCGTCAAAGGCCGGACTTCCACACCTTGTCCTCAAGTGAAGTGTTGGATGAGTTCGTTGCTATGAGCATCTTGGACAAGACCGCCGACAATGCGGTTCTTCGCTCTCAACGAGTAAAGAAGCCCAACCTTGCTCTAAAGGCCAAGGTTAGTATGGAGGAAGAGGATGAAGAGGAAGAAGAGGAAGGCAACCTCGAAGATACGAAGTATACCTATCATGAACACATGGCTCTTGCTTCAAGGCAATTTTGGAGCAAGAAGAACTCAAGGCCAAACTTCAACAAGAACAATTCAAGTGGCGCAAAGGGCAAGCACGGGTGAGGACTTGCTTCAATTGTGGCAATGTGAGCCACTTTGTTGCGGAGTGCCCTTACGAGAAGAGGGAAGACAATGGTGGCAAGCTCATCCGAAAGGACAAGGCCAAGTCATTCCCCAACAAGAGCAACTTCACCAAGAAGACTCCTCCCAAGGCATTAGTCGTACAAGAAGAGTACAACGAGGATGATGACGATGATGAAGATGGTGAGTCGGTTGCCATGGCCTCTGTGGCCATTGCGATGACTCCACGGATGTCTCTCTTCGACTCACCCAATGAGAACATCGCCGCCAAGTGCCTCATGGCTAAAGCCACCAACAAGGTAACCCCCAACATCAAAACTACCATCATTAATCATCCTTCTTCGACGGGTAGCATTGATGAACATGAGGGGACAAATGTGGAGGAAAATGAGTTTGAGACCTTTATGGGTAAACTCAAGGGTAAATCCAAGAAGCACTTCGTTGCTCTCTTGGAACAACTTGGTGAAGCCAATGACATGATCGAGGCTCACGAATACACCATCTCTAAGACGGAGGGGCATAGTCGTGACTATGCCGATGAGATTTCGGATCTTTCCAATGCTCTTGACGAAGAGTGTGGTCTTCGTTTGGCTCTTGAGGAGTCATACAATGATGATCATGCTAAGTTAAAGAAAGATCTCGATCATGCTCTTGTTGTGTCTCGTGTGCTAAACTCCGAGAAGGCAAAGCTTGGGGTTGATCTTGCTAGACTCAAAGAGTAGTTTAACATTCTTGACAAGGCTCACAAAGTCTTGAAGGGTGTTCATGCTAGCCTAAAGGAGTCTCATGATCAACTCCAAGTGAAGCTAACTAAGGAGAAAGCCACCTTTCCTCATATGGTGTTAGTTGATAATGCAAGTGCTACTAATCCTTGTTGTGAGCATGTGCATCTTGTTGAGGAGAATGCTAGGTTGAAGGAGCAACTTGAGAAAGGCCTTGTGTCATGCATACAAGGTGAGAAGAACCTCAACGACCTTTTGAGCAATCAAAAGGAAGTTGTGGCCAAGGAGGGGATTGGGTTCGCACCCAAGCCCAAGAATAAGAAGAAGAATGAAAAGACCAAACGACCTCCTCCTCTCAAGCAAACTTTTGTGAAGGAGGGAGAGGGTGCTTCCAAGGAGAAGAAGAACAATGCGAAGGGTGGCGGTGTCAAGAAGGGCAATGCTACCCCTTCCAACAAAGCCGGCGACTTAATCCTTCTTATGTGCTATGCCGTGCTAGTGATGGGCATGTTTATGCAAAATTTGTTGGTTCTCCTCATGAGTATATTGAATGGTCTATTTGGGTTCCTAAGACCCTTGTTACTAACATCAAAGGACCCATTACAAAATGGGTACCTAAAACCAAGCATTGATCTCTTATAGGTGTTTGCTTTCGGTGGGGGATCATGGTTGCTCGATAGTGGAGCTACAAATCATATGACCGGAAGCAAGGACTTGGTGGTGGACGTGCACAAGATTCCATCTATGCCCACCAATGTCGAGTGGGGTGATGCCTCGTCTTCTAAGATATTGGGACTCGGCAAAGTTGTCATTTCTCATGATCTCACGATCGAGAAGGTCATGCTAGTTGAGTCCCTTGCATACAATTTACTTTCCGTTCGTCAACTTGCTATCATGGGCTTTGCCACTTTCTTTGATATTGATACCGTGGCCCTCTTGTGGAGCAAGACTCTTAAAGTAGCCTTTTTTGGGCATGTCGAAAACGGTCTCTATGTGATTAACTTTTCGGAGCGACCCACTAGGACCGCGACATGCCTAATGGCTAAAGTTGACGTGGGATGGCTTTGGCATCGCCGGTCAGCCCATGTCAATATGAGATCTTTGCAAAGTCTTCTCAAGGGGGCCATGTCCGTGGACTAACGAATGTTAGTTTTGCTAAAGATCGTGCTTGCAGTGCTTGTATCGAAGGAAAGCTTCATGAGACGGCTCACCCTCCCACGACTATCATTTACTCGAAGAGGCCTTTGGAGCTCCTTCATTTGGATCTCTTTGGGCCTCCATCCTTTGATAGTCTTGGGGGTAGGAAGTATTGCTTGGTGATTGCGGGTGACTATTCAAGATACACTTGGGTGTATTTCTTCAAGAGGAAGAGCGAGACCCAACAAACCGTTATTGACTTTGCGAATGAAGCCCAACGTCAACACAATGCAAAGATCTTGACAATAAGAAGTGACAACGGCACCGAGTTCAAAAACTACACCTTGGATGAGTTTCTTAGTGATGAGGGGATCAAGCATCAATATTCCGCACCTTACACCCCTCAACAAAACGGTGTTGCGGAGAGGAAGAACCGGACGTTGATGGATGCGGCAAGGACTATGATGGCGGAGTTCAAGTCTCCATACAACTTTTGGGCCGAAGCCATCAACACCGCGTGTCATGCATCCAATCGGCTCTACCTCCGCAAGGGCTTGAACAAGACTCCATATGAGATACTCACCGGTAACAAGCCCAACCTCAAGTACTTTCGGGTGTTCGGGTGTAAGTGTTTCATTCTCAAGAAAGATGTTCGGTTGTCTAAATTTGAGGCTAGAGCTTATGAGGGCATATTTGTTGGTTATGCTACAAACTCTCATGCTTACCGTGTCCTCAATAAATCTACGGGACTTATTGAGGAGACGTGTAACGTGGAGTTTGATGAGAATAACGGATCCCAAGTGGAGCAAAGTGGAACTTGTGATGTAGGTGATGAAATTCCTCCTCAAGCCATAAGAAGAATGGGTGTTGGTTTTATCCTACCCATTGAGGAACCCCTTGTGGCCGAAGGAGAAGGACAATGCTCCACTCAAGTGGAGCCATCACCAACCCAAGGCCCACACGCTTCCGAAGAACAAAGTGAAGGCCCTCAACCTCATGAACAAGACCAAGGGCAAGATCACACTCAAGACGGTGGTGACAGACCAAGTGATGCCCAAGGTCAAGTTCTCTCCTCCGAGCAAGTTCAAGATCAAGAACAAGCTCAAGACGGCGCTCAAGATGATCAAGTGACCGCTCCTCGACTCACCACCGAGGAGGAATTGGAGCGTCGTGCCGCCAAGATTGCATCCAAGCTCTCCACCAAGGGTCATCTCATGAAGAATGTGCTTGGAAGCATTCAAAAGGGGGTAAGAACTCGTAGAAAATTGGCAAACTATTGTGAACATCACGCGTTTGTCTCTTGTGTTGAACCCCATAAGGTATATGAAGCACTCGAAGATCCGGATTGGCTTAATGCCATGCATGAAGAACTCAACAACTTCGAGTACAACAAGGTGTGTATATTAGTGCCGAGGCCAACGGGGAACCACAATGTCATTGGAACCAAGTGGATATTCAAGAAAAAGCAAGATGCTCATGGGACCATCATTCGCAACAAGGCACGATTGGTGGCACAAGGCTACTCCCAAGTCGAGGGTATCGACTACGGTGAAACCTTTGCTCCCGTTGCTCGCCTTGAATCTATTCGTTTGTTGATTGCTTATGCTTCTCATCACAACTTTAAGTTGCAACAAATGGATGTGAAGAGTGCTTTTCTTAATGGTCCCATTAATGAGTTGGTTTATGTCAAGCAACCCCCCGGGTTCGAGGATCCCTACTTTCCCGATCATGTGTATCAACTCGATAAGGCACTCTATGGCCTTAAACAAGCCCCACGTGCATGGTATGACCACCTTACCGAGTTGTTACAAGATCGTGGGTTTGAAGTTGGGCTAATCGACCCCACTCTTTTTACTAAGAAGGTCAAAGGGGAGTTGTTTGTATGCCAACTATATGTTGATGACATTATCTTTCGTTCCCCTAACAAAGCTTTCAATGAGGAATTTGCCGCACTCATGACCTCAAAGTTCAAGATGTCTTCCATGGGAGAGTTGAAGTTCTTTCTCGGTTTCGAAGTAAAGCAAAGAAGAGAAGGAACCTTCATCAACCAAGCCAAATACACTCAAGACATGCTCAAGAGATTTCAAACTAAGTGATGTCAAGCCGGCGTCCACTCCAATGCCCACCAAGTGCCAACTTGACATCGATCCCAATGGTAAAGCGGTGGATCAAAAGGTATATCGCTCCATGATTGGTTCCTTGCTTTATCTTTGTGCATCTAGACCGGATATCATGTTGAGTGTGGGAATTTGTGCATGGTTTCAAGCCGCACCTAAGGAAAGCCACTTTGTGGCGGTCAAGCGAATCTTTCGATATTTGGCTCATACCCCAAACTTTGGCTTATGGTACCCAAGAGGAGCAAACTTCAAGCTTGTAGGATATTCGGACTCCGATTGGGCGGGAGACAAAGTGGATAGGAAGTCCACTTCCGGAGGGTGCCAATTCCTTGGTTGCTCTTTGGTAAGTTGGTCTTCTAAAAAGCAAAGTTGTGTGTCTCTCTCGTCCACCGAAGCGGAGTATGTGGCGGCCGGGAGTTGTTGTGCACAACTCTTATGGATGAGGCAAACTTTAAAGGATTACGGTGTCATTTGTGACAAAGTGCCTCTTTGGTGTGATAATGAAAGTGCCATCAAGATTTCTCTCAACCCCGTGCAACACTTCAAGACGAAGAATATTGAGATTCGGTATCACTTCATCCGAGATCACATTAGGCGAGGGGAGATCGAGCTCAACTACGTCAACACCCATGATAACCTTGCAGATATTTTCACGAAGCCTTTGGATGAAGCAAGATTTTGCGAGTTAAGGCATGAGCTAAATATCATTGATTCAAGCAATGTTGCTTGACCCCTTGCACACCCCACCACACTCAACTTGTTGTCTAATCTAGGTGTAGGCATGGACATAGGGGGAGTGTTGTTCTCTCAATGAACTCTCCCTCCCCCCATTATGCATAAAGTGATCAACTCTTTCACATTAGCCATTTTTGATGGTACTTGTGCTTCAAATACGAGTTTTGGTCATGGGCCCAAGGATAATTCTTCGCGGTGCCATACCAATTGACTCAAACATAGGTGGCTCCGGCCACCGCCCTCTCCTTGGAGAGGTTGTATCTCGTTTTTGGTCTGTGTTGGTTCTTGCCTCTCCTTCTTCGTGGCGCGCTCGTGCTTGTGGTGTCCAGTGTGTTAGTTCCTTTTTGTGGTCTCTCGCTTGAAGGTTCCGTGCTTAGGAGTTTTCTTTGGGTGAAACTGTTTTTAAGCTCATGGTACTACCGCGTCCTGCCACGGTACTACCGCAAGGAGGGGGGCGCGGTACTACCGCACCCAGCGCAGCAGTAATTTTTTACTGCCGCCTGGAAGAGCGGTACTACGGCCTCGGTGCGGTACTTCCGCCCGGGGCGGTACTACCGCAATGATGTGCGGTACTACCGCGAGAGGAGCGCACGGTACTACCGCAGCCAGCGCGGCAGTAATTTTTTACTGCCGCCTGGGGGAGCGGTACTACGCCCTCGGTGTGGTACTTCCGCCCGGGCGGTAGTACCGCGATGACATGCGGTACTACCATGCGGTCAAGGGCGCGTGGGGGTTAAACTCGGGCAGGGGGAGTTCTAACTCCCCCATACCCATTCGTCTCTCTCCCCACTTCGTCTCTCTCTCTCTCGCTCAAGAACGGCGCCGGAGGCCCTCGCCGGATCTCCGTCTCCGGCCGCTCTCCTCGGGTTCCGACGGGTGGGATCGTTCCCCCCCCCCACTCCCTCTTGCCATGGAACAAGGTTTCTCCCCAATCCCTTTTGTTTTCTTGTTCGTCTTGTTGCTTTTAGGTTTTGGGGAGATGCAAGTTGTTCTTGAGATTTTAGGACAAATCTATGCAAGAGTAGGATGTAGGAGAGTAGTGTTGTGTAGTGTTGGTACTTGCTATAGTTGTCCCGTGATGGATTTGATCGACCATAGTACCGCGTGTTGACATGGTTGTGCTCAGATCTCCATGGCTATTTCGGATCTGCAACCGTGCGGTACTACCGCTCCTCAGGTGCGGTACTACCGCATGTCCGGTACTACCGCCCTACTGGCGCGGTACTACCGCACGTGGCACAACACGCGTTACTACCGTTGTCTCAAATCCCTCTTGTGGCACTTCTTACGTGCCAAGTCTACTTGTTTCACCTTCTTTGTTGTGGTCTTTGCATTGATCCTTCTCGTTTTTCGTGCGTGTTTGTTTTGTGGTGTGTGTTTTAGGTGGTGGCTCAGGTGCTCCAGCTCGCCGCTCCAATCTAAGCCGTGACACGGGGTCCAAGCGTATGCGCAACACAGAGGTAGCAGAGGGCTCCAATGCCCCCCAATGCAGAACCATGACCACTGCCACTAAAGAGAAGGAACCCACCAAGGGGCATGGATGAGATACCGCTTGCTGAGTTCATCGCTCGGAGGAAGGTCAATCCGTATGGCAACCCTCGTGCTAACTTTCGAGGTAATGATCTATTCTGGACCAAGCAGCAGAATCTCATTTATCTGGATGTCATCAAGGCCAAGAAAAATACCCATGTGGAGGTGAAGTGGATCAACATGCATCACATGCGCAAAGAGGCGCACCGAGAATACTTTGGTGAGGCTTTGGACCTCGTGGAGCAATTTGGCATTGAGAATATCATCTCATTCCACAAAGACTATGATCCTGAGATCCTTGCCCAGTTCTTTGCCTCCGTGCATTTTCATCCCAATGAGGAAAGGACCATGACTTGGATGACCAATGGCCGACAGCTGACTGCTACCTGGAAGGAATTCATGACACTGCTTGGGGTTTCGGATGAGGGGCTCACCACACCCCAAGGTGTTCGCCCTCATGCCAATTCCGAGTCTGCCAACAAGAACAAGCTCATGCCCTACCTTGTGGAGAAGAAGCTCTCCAATGGCAAGTCAACTTGGGTACTCAACTCATTTCTTGACATCATGCACCGGATCTTCCGCAACACTCTCTTCCCACACATTGGGGACAAGGACAAGGTGCATGCCTATCTGGTGGATATGATGTTGTTGTGTGAAGATGCTCGCAACTCTCAGACTCAGCCACTTGATGTCTCACATATCATGTGGACTGAACTTCGGTTTGCGGTTTACCACCGCAAGGTCCCCATCTATGGACCTTACTTGTTTCAGTTGATCTCGGCTACTTGGGAGCGGGTCTACCCTCAGGATGAGTTTGAGGCCCCTGGTTGGATCCGGCATGAGCCCATCAACCTCCGTGTCAAGTCTCAGTGGGCCAACACTACCTCTCGTGCTGATACTGCGGCTACCATGGACATGGATGCAGATGAGGATGAGGAGGAGGCAGCAAACGAGGACAGTTCTGAGGGTTACATCCCTCCCACCTCTGAGCCTTCTTGGGCTAAGCGACTGAAGAACAAGATGAAGATGTTGTTCTGTATGCAAGCCAAGGGGCAGTACCAGACCCATGTGGCTTCCAAGGAGACTCGCCGCCGTGACAAGCGGATTTTCAGGACTTTTGGCGAGAACATATCTAGCGGGTCAGAGGTGAACATCACCCCAGAGGCAGAATGGCTGCACAAGCAGGGCTATCGGTGGACCGAGTCTGGGGAGGAGTCCGTCCCAGCTGCAGAGTCCGACGAGGAGCGTGCCAGTGACTACTCCGCTTGAGCCACCACTATTGTTGTAGGTGTCCTCTCTGCCTTTTTGGCGTCTCGATGCCAAAGGGGGAGAGAGTGTAGGATTTGCTGCGAGTTATGTCGTGTTTGGGTCAGTTGAACTTCGTTTATTTCGTTTGCTTTGGTTTGCTTTGGTTTGTGCTCGTGAGACCTTCTATCATATGGTGTAAGACATATGCACTCTATCGTACCGTAGTGAGCTTATTCTATCTTGTGCTTATTACATTTTGCTCCTGTATATCTTGCTTAGCTTTAGCCTAATTGCAAGATTTGCCTTGTCTATAAAATATAGGGGGAGTGTTGATCCTAGTGTGTGTGCCGTGCAGTCCAAAGCACTCATCGAGATAGCACACATCTAGGGGGAGCCCGTCTATACTTTAGAGACTTGGGGTTTTCCCTTGCTCTTTGCGTTATACCCTCGTGCAAATCCCGTGTTGTCATCAATCCACCAAAAAGGGGGAGATTGTAAGGGCATTTTATCCCTTAGTTGGTTTTGGTGATTGATGACAATGCTTTTGCGGACTAATCATGTGCATCAAATATTTTGATATATTGATTAGGCACAAGATGATTGGGTTCCCCTCAAAGGCTATAGAAGACGGCATTTCTCATCGGTTCTTTTCGGTGGTATTGAGTCGTAGGGAAGCCGTACTATTAAGAGGGGGTCCGCTTTGGAAAGGTTGGGTGGATTCATCACGTACACATCGTCCCTTGCACCTCCTTTCCTCTTGCCTTTGGAGCATCCTAAGTTTTTCCGTGTCTATGCAATTATAGCTCTTGTCTGCCGAACTAGGAAGTGCAGTAGTACCGCTCGTCAGAGCGGTAGTACCGCAGGACCTTGCGGTAGTACCGCCCACTGGTGCGGTAGTACCGCAAGGCCCCACGGTAGTACCGCTTCTGGTAAGCGGTAGTACCGTGGTCCCTGCTTAGTTCCGCAACTACGCGGCTGTAAGGGGCGGATGTAATTTTTTACATCCGCACCTAGCGCGGTAGTACCGCGGCTGGCTTACGGTACTACCGCGTCGGGTTTTTGCATCGACTCCAACTCTGCGGAAGTAGCCACGGATGTAATTTTTATATATCCGTGCCTTCCCATCCCTGGACAGCCCCTGCCTTGCGGTAGTACCGCAAGGGGGAGTGGTAGTACCGCGCCAGCAGTACTACCGCCCTCTGCCTTAGTGCAAGTGTGGCTGTTCTGGTCTCTGCCGCATGGGTGGTAGTACCGCGGGGCTCTGCGGTAGTACTGCATACCCCTGTGGTAGTACCGCGCCTCAGGTGCGGTAGTACCGCGTGCCCCTGTGGTAGTACCGCGTCTCAGGTGCGGTAGTACCGCGCTGCGCAGGCTGAGTTGGTGGATAACGGTTGGATTTGTTCTTCCACTATATAAGGGGTGTCTTCCTCCTCTAGTTGACCACCTCTTCCACCTCCAAGCTCCATTGTTGCTCTAAGCTCCATTTTCGCCCGATCTCCTTCCCTACCCAATCAAACTTGTTGATTCTCTAGGGATTGGTTGAGGAGGCCCCGATCTACACTTCCACCAAGAGATATTTGAATCCCCCCACTAATCCCTTGTGGATCTTGTTACTCTTGGGTGTTGAGCACCCTAGACGGTTGAGGTCACCGTGGAGCCATAGTCCATTGTGGTGAAGCTTCGTGGTGTCGTTGGTAGCCTCCAATTAAGTTGTGGAGATTGCCCCAACCTTGTTTGTAAAGGTTCGGTCGCCGCCTTCAAGGGCACCAATAGTGGAATCACGGCATCTCGCATTGTGTGAGGGCGTGAGGAGAATACGGTGGCCCTAGTGGCTTCTTGGGGAGCATTGTGCCTCCACACCGCTCCAACGGAGACGTACTTCCTCTCAAAGGGAAGGAACTTCGGTAACACATCCTCGTCTTCATCGGCTCCACTCTTGGTTATCTCGTGCCTTTACTTGTGCAAGTTTATTTGTGCCTTATCTCTTGCTTGCGTGTATGCTTATTGTTGTTGCATCATATAGGTTGCTCACCTAGTTGCATATCTAGACAACCTACTTTGATGCAAAGTTTAAATTGGTAAAGAAAAGCTAAAAATTGTTAGTTGCCTATTCACCCGCCCCCCTCTAGTCAACTATATCGATCCTTTCATTGGGGATGCTATGTTTGATGAAGATGATATTTTTTGTCCCCCAAGTTTTGATGTGCAAATTTATTATGATGAAAGCATGCCTCCTATTTATGATGATTATATTGATGAAAGTGGGTTTGGAAGAGTGTCAACTTTAGAAAGTAATGATCCCACTATTTTGAAGGGTGTTGAATCTTATTGTGATAATTATGAAAGTGGATTTGGAGAGGTCATGACTTTATTTAGTGATGAATCCACTATTTCAGAAGAGGTTTCAATTGATTATTATGAGAACAAAGTTGCTATCTATGATGATTATGGTGATGACATGTATGCTATAAATAATAATGATAACCATGAAACTTGTCATCATGATTTTTAATTTTCAATCCCATGATAGTTATTTTGTTGAGTTTGCTCCCACCACTATTCATGAGAATAAATTTGCTTATGTGGAGAGTAGTAAAATTTCTATGCTTTTGTGTCATGAAAAGAATGCTTTATCTGATGGTTATATTGTTGAATTTCTTCATGATGCTATTGAAAATTATTATGAGGGAGTAACTTATGCTTGTAGGAATTGCAATAATGTCAAGTTTCCTCTCTATGTGTTGAAAGTTTTGAAGTTATGCTTGTTTTGCCTTCCTATGCTAGTTGATTCTTGTTCCCATAAGTTGTTTGCTCACAAAATCCCTATGCATAGGAAGTGGGTTAGATTTAAATGTGCTTGACATGTGATTCATGATGCTCTTGTTATGTTTCAATCCGTATCTTTTATGCGAGCATCATTGAAATCATCATGACTAGCTAAAAGGCATTAAAGAAAAGCGCTTGTTGGGAGACAACCCAACACTTTTACCTACTGTTTTTGTGTGTTCACATGATTATGCTACTGTATTGATCATGTTTTACTACTTTTGTTTCAATAAAGTGCCAAGTAAAGCCTTTGGGATCACGTTGGGTGATAGTTGATTTGATCTTGCTGAAAAACAGAAACTTATGCGCTCACGAAAATAATTCTTACTTTTAACATAAGAGTGCTTTTGTGTTGATTATTTTTGCAGAAGTTTAATATACAAATTTCTCACGTGGTCCTAATTTTTTCATAATTTTTGGAGTAGCATAAGTATGGTTTGAGTACAGATTACTACAGACTGTTCTGTTTTTGACAGATTCTGTTTTCAATGCATAGTTTGCTTGTTTTCTAGTTTCGATCGCTTATATTGCTCAATATAAATTGTGGAAATTATATGCTACAGTAGGAATTGTGTGATAAAAATTATGAATCATGTCTTTGACAGTACCAAAAGTGAAATGGTTTGCTCTTTATCATACTAACCTATCTCACCAAGTTCCGTTAAGTTTTGTGTAATTGAAGTTTTCAAGTTTTGGGTGAGATGTCGATATGAGGAGAATAAGGAGTGACAAGACCCTAAGCTTGGGGATGCCCAAGGCACCCCAAGGTAATATTCAAGGAAGATCCAAGCAACTAAGCTTGGGGATGCCCCGGAAGGCATCCCCTCTTTCGTCTCCAACATCATCGGTAACCTCACTTGGAGCTATGTTTTCATTCGTCACATGATATGAGTTTTACTTGGAGCGTCAATTTATTTTGTTAGAATTAGCTTGATTTTATTTAGAATAATTTTCATCTTTTATTTCAGTAAAAGTGGCATTGATATCCTTTACTATGCTTATTTTACAAGTCTACTGTTGCTGTTTGAAAACAGAAAGTTTACCGTTGTTGCAAAAATTCCCTAGAAAAGTCAGAATGTGATAAAATGTTGAAACTTTTTGCAAAATAAGCTCTGATAAATTTTCTACAGTGTGATAGATTTTCATAATCTTTGGAGCTAGAGAAGTATTGATACTATTGCATTCTTTACAGACTGTACTGGTTTGGCAGATTGCTGTTATGGTTGCATTGTTTGCATATGTTGCTTGTTTAATGATTCTATTTGTGGATAGGAGTATTAAACATGCAGAGGCATGTAGTATGCAATGTCGAATAATAATTTTTGTGATTTTTACAGTAGAGAATGGTAAAGTTTTTGCATTGGTTTTTACTAACCTATCTCACGAGTTCTTGTTGAGTTTTGTGTGGATGAAGTTTTTAAGATTTAGGGAAACCGTGATATAAAAGGAATTAAGGAGACACAAAAGCTCAAGCTTGGGGATACCCAAGGCACCCCAAAATAATATTTCAAGAAGTCTCAAGCATCTAAGCTTGGGGATGCCCCGGTAGGCATCCCACCTTTATTCTTCAACGAACGGTTAGTATCGGTTGAGCCTAAGTTTTCGCTTCTTCACATGATGTGTGCTATTCTTAGAATGTCATTTTATTTTGTTTTGCTTGATGTTTTAATAAAGTACTTAGATCTGAAAGTTTTTAAATAAAATAGTCCTCAAATAGTTGCCAGGGAGGCTACGTAAGCGGCACACACATCCCGTCAACGAAGCTCTTTTCTATGGAATTGCTCTAGGGCTTCACTTATATCTTTTTGAGCATGGTGTGCTTTAGTATTTTTGAAGAAATTCTCTCTTTCTTAACTTAAATTAATTTGAGAGAAAGAAATATTATGCTCATGATCTTCACTTATATGTTTGAGCTTATCAAAAGCAACACATGAAAATTAGTTCCAAAGTGATAGATATCCAAGAAGGATATAATAAAAACTTTCATGAAGATCATTGGACAAAATAAACTTGATTCCTTGTAATAGTTTTGAGATATGATGATGTGATATGTGAGTCATGTTGATGAGTAATTATGCCTTAGTAAGAATATTGGTGTTAAGGTTTGTGATTCCCTATGCAAGCACGAAAGTCAATACTTATGCAATGAAATTACATCCTACTTGTGGTGCATTATTCGGTGTTAATTATGCTCAATGCTCGCTTATGATATTATTCGTTTCTTGGTTGGTCGCTTCCCAATCTTTTGCTAGCCTTCATTTTGCACTAAGTATGATCACTAGTTATGCATCCAAAATCATTTAAACCAGTTTTACCACACGAGTACACTATACCTACCTATATGCGGTATTATTTTGCCGTTCTAAGCAAATTTGTATGTGCCATCTCTAATTTTCAAAATAAATTTCTCTTTTGTGTGCTCGTACCGCTCGCGAGGCGGTGAGGGGTGGCCAATTTTTTCCATGCTAGATGTGTTATTCTCACGATGAGTGTTTATTCACTTGTCATTGCATGAGAGTAAGGCAAATGTTTTAGGGATGCCCAGTTGTGAAATGAAAAATGAATTTACTTTATGTTGTCAAATAATAAATTCCTTGGAAAGTGTTGGTATGGAGGGCACCCGTGGATACGGTTAGCCATGGAAAGTGAAAGTATGGTGGAAAAAGGAATAAACTTTATTTTTTGTTTGGAAACCGCCTATGATATATCTAGCATGGAAAGTGTTGGGAGCTCTAAGTCGTTTTCATTGGTGGGAAAAGTATGCCTCTCAAAATATTTTTATCTCTCAATTTTCGCTTTGAGCTCTGGCGCCTCTACAAATCCCTACTTCCCTCCACGAAGGGCCTTTCTTTTACTTTATGCAATTTTTATTTTTAATTTGAGTCTCCATCTTCTCTTATAAAGCACCAACTAGGGGGTACTATGATCGTACTTGAGCATTGGGTGCAGTTAATATGCGAGTGTGTTTCATGAATGGATCAATGATTGAGCATGATGGGCTAGGCATAACTTATTTTAGCGTTCATATTTTGAAAGACATGGTTTCTTGGTGATATGCTTGAGTATTGATGTCCTCATGTCAAATTCTAGACTATTACTTTGAATCATTCAAGTCCAAATGTCCATGCTACAAAAGAAAAGAGTATATGATGAATATGATAGGTAGCATTCCACAAACAAAATCCGTTTTAAATTGCTACTTTATCATGATAAGTTTTATGAGAAAGAGTTGTTGTTATGATGCTAGGAAAAGTGATTGAAATTATCATTGATCAAACTTATGCACTTTGCTAGCATTCACACTTCATAAAAATTATTTCTTTTATCATTTACCTACTCGAGGATGAGTAGGAATTAAGCTTGGGGATGCTGATACGTATCCAACGTATCTATAATTTATGAAGTATTCATGCCATGTTTACAACAATTTTATATGGTTTTGGTATGATTTGCACGGAACTAACCCAGACTGACGCTGTTTTTAGCAGAACTACCGTGTTGATTTTTGTGCAGAAATGAAAGTTCTCCAAATGAGCTGAAACTTTTTGACGATTTTTTTTGGAACAAAAGATACACCGAAGCTTCGTGGGAGGGCCAGAAGAGCCACGAGGAGGGCACAACCCACCAGGGCGCGCCTGGTGGGCCTGGCTTGCCCCGGTGGGTTGTGCTCACCTTGAGGCCCATCTTAGCATGAAACCAACGTCAAAAAATCCTATAAATAGAGAAACCATCAGGGGTTAACCTAGATCAGAAGTTCCACCGCCGCAGGCCTCTGTAGCCACCGAAAACCAATCTAGACCCCATTCCGGCACCCTGCCGGAGGGGGGAATCATCTCCGGTGGCCATCTTCATCATCCAGGCGGCCACCACGATGAGTAGGGAGTAGTCCACCCTCGGGGCTGAGGGTTTGTACCAGTAGCTATGTGTTTAATCTCTCTCTCTCTCTCTCTCGTGTTCTCGAGATGTCACGATCTTGATGTATCGCGGGCTTTGTTAATATAGTCGGATCATATGGTGTTTTCCCCTCTCTATCTTGTTGTGATGAATTGAGTTTTTCCCTTTGAGATTTCATTGTTATCGGATTGAATACTTTTATGGATTTGAGAACACTTGATATATGTCTTACAATTGAATACTCGTGGTGACAATGGGGTATCGTATTGATTCACTTGATATATGTTTTGGCACTCAACTCGCGGATTCCCGAGGTGACATTGGGGTAATCTATGCATAGGGGTTGATGCACGTTCTTGTCTTTGTCTCTCCGGTAGAAATCTTGGGGCACTCTTTGAAGTTCTTTGTGTTGGATTGAGTATTATGAATATGAATTTGCTTTGGTGTTATTTTAGTATGAACTCTATGAAAGAACATGCGGTGCCCCCATGTTTGGTTTTGGTAATTGATGACAATCTCTATGGACTAATGGTTGCCTTGAGTTATATTTGAAGGATTTGTCCATAGGCATTTCTTGAAGTCCATGTGTTGGTTTCAAGGAGTTTATCCAAAGATTGGTCATGTGAGAGTTGAGTTTATTGCAAGCATGTCTTGAAGAAGAAGATTGTGTGATCATTCATGTTTACCTTCAAGACATCATCCAAATGAAGAGAGGTTGAAAGAGTCAATGTTGATCAAGACTAAGTCAAGAGTGAATCAAGTTGATCAACACACAAAGCGCACAAGATGTACCGAGGGATCAAGCGATCCCATGGTATGGTAAGCATTGTCAATTACGCTTTGTGTACTAACCCATGGTCTTCGTGAGAGTTCTTTGTGGGGTTAGGTTGCGGTGTGCAAGTTCAAGTGAAGCGGGCAAGTTCTAGTAAAGCATCACGAAGAGATCAAATGCTTGAATCCATTGTGGTGACAATGGATTTGTGAAGATGTGCGGAAGGGTGGCTCACCCATAGTGGAATATGGGGGAGCAATCAACTAGTCTTCATCGAGCCAACGCAATCAAGAAAGGTGGTCCATCTTGAGGGAGTCAAGATCGTCATCATCTAGCTCAAGTGGACCATGTGCTAGGCAAAGGTTTGCCCTTGATAGGTTTTCTATTTTACCGGTCTCATGATGGTAGTTGGGAGACCGGGTTATAGGATCGATTGCCATACTATCAAGGGGGGCTCTCGATGAGTAGCTTGATCGTATCATTCGTAGAGAGCTCAAACCATTGCATCCTTGCATCATCTTTCTTGGTTCTTGTTTGGTTTTCTCTTTGTGAGTTTTGGAGCTTATGGTCATCTTGATGACAAGCTCGAGTTCATCGAAAACGGAGTTCACTCGCATCTTCTATGATGTTTTCGATGTTGGAAGGTTATGCCGGTTCTTCTCGGTTGGAGGTTTCACTCCTCTATTTGTTGGAAGGGGGCTCTTTTGATGCTACTCGTCGTCTTGTATCCAACAAGCTTGAGTTTGCTCAATTCGGAGCTCATATGCAGAAGTTATGGCAGTTTTGGTCCCAGCGGTAGTACCGCGGGCCGGAGCGGTAGTACCGCTTGGGTGCTACAAGTGGTAGTACCGCTCTAGAGCGGTAGTACCGCTCCAGAGCGGTAGTACCGCTGGTAGCCCCCAGCCGTAGTACCGCTGCGGTCTCGTGCTAGTACCGCCTTGATTCGAGGGGTCTTTTTCGTGTCGGGTTTTACGGTACTAGCCGCGGCAGTGGGGGCCATAGTACCGCTCGTATGCGGTAGTACCGCCCTGACCACCGCGGTAGTACCGCTCTGGCCCCAGCGGCAGTACCGCAGGGGGGAGCAGTAGTACCGCTGGCCAAGCGGTAGTACCGCTCTCTGCGGGGCTGGTGTGGGGGGTAACGGTTGGATTGTTCCCCCCACTATATAAGGAGGTCTTCTTCCCCAATGAACCTTATCTTTTGAGCTCGTGTTCTTCCCCCATTGTTGACCTTCTTCGAGCTTGCTAACTCTCAATCCCTCCATGGATTCTTGCTAGTTTTTTAGGGAAAAGAGAGAGGAGATCTAGATCCACATTTCCACCAATCACTTTCTCCTCTATGTGAGGGGAACCCATTGGATCTAGATCTTGGAGTTCTTGGTGTTCTCCTTCTTGTTCTTCCTCTCATTTTCCTCCCTAGCATTAGTTGCTTCGGTGGGATTTGAGAGAGAAGGACTTGGGCACTCCGTGTGCCCTTGCCATTGCATTTGGTGCATCGATTTGAGTTATCCACGGTGATACGTGGAAGTTACAAGTTGAGAAGCTTATTACTCTTGGGTGCTTGGTACCCTTGAGCTTGTTCCTCTTGGGTGCTTGGGCGCCCTAGACGGTTGGTGGTGTTCGAAGCTCAATCATTGTGGTGTAAAGCTCCGGGCAAGCGTCGGTGTCTCCAATTAGGTTATGGAGATCGCCCCGAGCAATTTGACGGGTTCCGGTGACCGCCCCCAAGGGTTGCCAAAGTGTACGGGTTCGGTGACCGCCCCCAAGGGTTGCCATTTGTACGGGTTCGGTGACCGCCCTCAAGGGTCCCTTAGTGGAATCACGGCATCTTGCATTGTGCGAGGGCGTGAGGAGATTACGGTGGCCCTAGTGGCTTCTTGGGGAGCATTTGTGCCTCCACACCGCTCCAAACGGAGATTAGCATCCGCAAGGGTGTGAACTTCGGGATACATCGTCGTCTCCGCGTGCCTCGGTTATCTCTTACCCGAGCCCTTTACTTATGCACTTTACTTTGTGATAGCCCTATTGTTTCTTGTCATATATCTTGCTATCACTTAGTTGTTTACCTTGCTTAGCATAAGTTGTTGGTGCACATAGGTGAGCCTAGTTGTTTTACATTTTGTGCTTGTCAAATTAACCGTTAGGTTTATTCCGCATTTGTTCAAGCCTAAACCGTAATTATTTTAAAGCGCCTATTCACCCCCCCCCCTCTACGCTGTTGGGTAACGTAGCGGAAATTCAAAATTTTCTACGCATCACCAAGATCAATCTATGGAGTAATCTAGCAACGAGGGGAAGGGGAGTGCATCTACATACCCTTGTAGATCGCGATGCGGAAGCGTTGCAAGAACGCGGATGAAGGAGTCATACTCGTAGCGATTCAGATCGCGGTTGATTCCGATCTAAGCACCGAAGAACGGTGCCTCCGCGTTCAACACACGTGCAGCCCGGTGACGTCTCCCACGCCTTGATCCAGCAAGGAGAGAGGGAGAGGTCGAGGAAGACTCCGTACAGCAGTAGCACGACGGCGTGGTGGTGGTGGAGGAGCATGGCAATCCCGCAGGGCTTCGCCAAGCACCACGGGAGAGGAGGAGGAGGGAGAGGGGTAGGGCTGCGCCGAAAGAGAGACGTTCTCGTGTCTTGGGCAGCCCCAAAACCCCAATATATATAGGGGAGGGGGAGGGCTGCGCCCCCATCTAGGGTTCCCCCCCAAAGGGGTGCGGCCAGCCCTAGATGGGGCTTGGGGGCGGCCAAGGGGGGAGAGAGGGGGGCGCCCCACTAGATGGGCCCTAGGCCCATCTGTGCCTAGGGTTTCCCCCCTTCCCCCTTTCCTGCGCCCTGGGCCTCTTGTGGGGGGGCGCACCAGCCCACCTGGGGCTGGTCCCCTCCCACACTTGGTCCACGCAGCCCTCTGGGGCCGGTGGCCCCACCTGGTGGACCCCCGGGACCCTCCCGGTGGTCCCGGTACATTACCGATAGCACCCGAAACTTTTCCGGTGACCAAAACAGGACTTCCCATATATAAATCTTTACCTCCGGACCATTCCGGAACTCCTCGTGACGTCCGGGATCTCATCCGGGACTCCGAACAACATTCGGTAACCACGTACATACTTTCCCTATAACCCTAGCGTCATCGAACCTTAAGTGTGTAGACCCTACGGGTTCGGGAACCATGCATACATGACCGAGACGTTCTCCGGTCAATAACCAACAGCGGGATCTGGATACCCATGTTGGCTCCCACATGTTCCACGATGATCTCATCGGATGAACCACGATGTCGGGGATTCAATCAATCCCGTATGCAATTCCCTTCGTCTATCGATATGTTACTTGCCCGAGATTCGATCGTCGGTATCCCTATACCTTGTTCAATCTCGTTACCGGCAAGTCTCTTTACTCGTTCCGTAACTCACATCATCCCATGATCAACTCCTTGGTCACATTGTGCACATTATGATGATGTCCTACCGAGTGGGCCCAGAGATACCTCTCCGTTTACACGGAGTGACAAATCCCAGTCTCGATTCGTGCCAACCCAACAGACACTTTCGGAGATACCTGTAGTGCACCTTTATAGCCACCCAGTTACGTTGTGACGTTTGGTACACCCAAAGCATTCCTACGGTATCCGGGAGTTGCACAATCTCATGGTCTAAGGAAATGATACTTGACATTAGAAAAGCTCTGAGCAAACGAACTACACGATCTTGTGCTAGGCTTAGGATTGGGTCTTGTCCATCACATCATTCTCCTAATGATGTGATCCCGTTATCAACGACATCCAATGTCCATGGTCAGGAAACCGTAACCATCTATTGATCAACGAGCTAGTCAACTAGAGGCTTACTAGGGACATGGTGTTGTCTATGTATCCACACATGTATCTAAGTTTCCTATCAATACAATTCTAGCATGGATAATAAACGTTTATCATGAACAAGGAAATATAATAATAACCAATTTATTATTGCCTCTAGGGCATGTTTCCAACAGTCTCCCACTTGCACTAGAGTCAATAATCTAGTCCACATCACCATGTGATTAACACTCATAGGTCACATCACCATGCGACCAACATCCAAGAGTTTACTAGAGTCAACAATCTAGTTCACATCACTATGTGATTAACACTCAATGAGTTCTGGTTTGATCATGTTATGCTTGTGAGAGAGGTTATTAGTCAACGGGTCTGAACCTTTCAGATCCGTGTGTGCTTTACGAATATCTATGTCATCTTGTGGATGCTACCACGCGCTATTTGGAGCCATTTCAAATAATTGCTCTACTATACGAATCCGGTTTACTACTCAGAGTCATCCGGATTAGTGTCAAAGTTCGCATCGACGTAACCCTTTACGACGAACTCCCTTTCACCTCCATAATCGAGAAAATTCCTTAGTCCACTAGGTACTAAGGATAAGTTCGACCGCTGTCATGTGATCCTTTCCCGGATCACTATTGTACCCCTTGACCAACTCATGGCAAGGCACACTTCATGTGCGGTACACAGCATAGCATACTGTAGAGCCTACGTCTAAAGCATAGGGGACGACCTTCGTCCTTTCTCTCTCTTCTGCTGTGGTCGGGTCTTGAATCTTACTCAATACTCACACCTTGTAACACAGCCAAGAACTCCTTTGCTGATCTATTTTGAACTCTTTCAAAATCATGTCAAGGTGTGTGTTCTTTGAAAGTATCATCGGGCGTCTTGATCTATCTCTATAGATCTTGATGCCCAATATGTAAGCAGCTTTTATCCAAGTCTTCCTTTGAAAAACTCCTTTCAAACAACCCTTTATGCTTTCCAGAAATTTTACATCATTTCGGATCAACAATATGTCATTCACATATACTTATCAGAAATGTTGTAGCGCTCCCACTCACTTTATTGTAAATACAAGTTTCTAACAAACTTTGTATAAACCCAAAAACTTTGATCACTCCATCAAAGCGTATATTCTGACTCCGAGATGCTTGCTCTAGTCCATGGAAGGATCTGGAGCTAGCATACCTTTTAGCATCCTTAGGATCGAAAAAACCTTTCTAATTGTATCACATACAACCTTTCCTTACGAAAACTGGTAAGGAAACTTGTTTTGACATCCATCTGCCAGATTTCATAAATGCAGCTAATGCTAATATGATTCCGACGGACTTAAGCATCGCTACGGATGGGAAAATCTCATCGTAGTCAACTCCTTGAACTTGTGGAAATACTCTTTGCCACAAGTCGAGCTTCATAGACGGTAACATTACCGTCCACGCCCGTCTTCTTCTCAAAGTTCCATTTATCTCGGATTTCATGGCTTCTAACCATTTGTCGGAATATGGGCCCACCATCGCTTCTCCATAGCTCATAGGTTCATCGTTGTCCAACAACATGACTTCCAAGACATGATCACGTACTACTCTGAAGTATTACGCATCCTCGTCGTCCTACGAGGTTTGGTAGTGACTTGATCCGAAGTTTCATGATCACTATCATAAGCTTCCACTTCAATTGGTGTAGGTGCCACAGGAACAACTTCCTGTGCCCTGCTACACACTAGTTGAAGTGACGGTTCAATAACCTTATCAAGTCTCCACCATCCTCCCACTCAATTCTTTCGAGAGAAACTTTTCCTCGAGAAAGGACCTGTTTCTAGAAGCAATTACTTTTGCTTCCAGATCTCAAATAGGAGGTATACCCAACTGTTTTTGGGTATTCTATGAAGACGCATTTATCCGCTTTGGGTTCGAGCTTATCAGCCTGAAACTTTTTCACATAAGCATCGCAGCCCCAAACTTTTAAGAAACGACAACTTAGGTTTCTCTAAACGGTGTCGTCTCAACGAAATTGCGTGGTGCCCCGTTTAAAGTGAATGCGGTTGTCTCTAATGCCTAACCCATAAACGATAGTGGTAATTCGATAAGAAAACATCATGGTATGCACCATATCCAATAGGGTGCAGTTATGATGTTCGGACACACCATCACACTATGGTGTTCCAGGCGGTATTAATTGTCGGTGGCCCCACCTGGTGGACCCCCGGGACCCTCCCACACTTGGCCCACGCAGCCCTCTGGGGCCGGTGGCCCCACCTGGTGGACCCCCGGGACCCTCCCGGTGGTCCCGGTACATTACCGATAGCACCCGAAACGTTTCCGGTGACCAAAATAGGACTTCCCATATATAAATCTTTACCTCCGGACCATTCCGGAACTCCTCGTGACGTCCGGGATCTCATCCGGGACTCCGAACAACATTCGGTAACCACGTACATACTTTCCCTATAACCCTAGCGTCATCGAACCTTAAGTGTGTAGACCCTACGGGTTCGGGAACCATGCAGACATGACCGAGACGTTCTCCGGTCAATAACCAACAGCGGGATCTGGATACCCATGTTGGCTCCCACATGTTCCGCGATGATCTCATCGGATGAACCACGATGTCGGGGATTCAATCAATCCCGTATGCAATTCCCTTTGTCTATCGATATGTTACTTGCCCGAGATTCGATCGTCGGTATCCCTATACCTTGTTCAATCTCGTTACCGGCAAGTCTCTTTACTCGTTCCGTAACTCACATCATCCCGTGATCAACTCCTTGGTCACATTGTGCACATTATGATGATGTCCTACCGAGTGGGCCCAGAGATACCTCTCCGTTTACACGGAGTGACAAATCCCAGTCTCGATTCGTGCCAACCCAACAGACACTTTCGGAGATACCTGTAGTGCACCTTTATAGCCACCCAGTTACGTTGTGACGTTTGGTACACCCAAAGCATTCCTACGGTATCCGGGAGTTGCACAATCTCATGGTCTAAGGAAATGATACTTGACATTAGAAAAGCTCTGAGCAAACGAACTACACGATCTTGTGCTAGGCTTAGGATTGGGTCTTGTCCATCACATCATTCTCCTAATGATGTGATCCCGTTATCAACGACATCCAATGTCCATGGTCAGGAAACCATAACCATCTATTGATCAACGAGCTAGTCAACTAGAGGCTTACTAGGGACATGGTGTTGTCTATGTATCCACGCATGTATCTGAGTTTCCTATCAATACAATTCTAGCATGGATAATAAACGTTTATCATGAACAAGGAAATATAATAATAACCAATTTATTATTGCCTCTAGGGCATGTTTCCAACATAGGCGTCATCCACGATCTTTCACTCTAGGATAGATCGAACGGAAAGAATAGCTTTGTGTTATTTTAGTATGAACTCTTGAATAGGTCGAACGGAATGAATAGCTTTGAGGTGATTTAGTACCCTACAAACAATTTATTCTTATGTCCTCTGCTAGATAGGAACTTTGGAGTGATTCTTCATCGCACTTTGAGGGATGGTTATATGATCCAAGTATATTAGCATTGTTGAGAGGTTGCACTTGTGAAAGTACGGACCCTAGGCCTTGTTTTCAAGCATTGCAATACCTTTTTTGTGCTCGTTTACTATTTGCCACCTTGCTGTTTTTATTTATTTATATTATAAAAATATATTTCTACCATCAATATTACACTTTTATCACCATCTCTTCGCCGAACTAGTGCACCTATACAATTTGCCATTGTATTGGGTGTGTTGGGGACACAAGAGATTTCTTGTATTTGATTGCAGGGTCATTTGAGAGAGACCATCTTCATCCTACACCTCTCACGGATTGATAAACCTTAGGTCATCCACTTGAGGGAAAATTGATACTGTCCTACCAAACACTGCGCTTGGAGGCCCAACACGTGTCTATAAGAATAAAGTTGTGTAGTAGACATTGGCTGCTAATACTTGAGAATATTCTTTGGCTCATCTTGTGTCGAATCAATAAATTTGGGTTGAATACTCTATCCTCGAAAACTGTTGCGATCCCCTATACTTGTGGGTTATCACTTGCATCGACGTAACCCTTTACGACGAACTCTTTATTACCTCCATAATCGAGAAATATCTCCTTAGTCCTCTTAGGTAACTAAGGATAATTTTGACCGTTGTCCAGTGATCTACTCCTGGATCACTATTGTACCCCCTTGCCAAACTCATGGCAAGGTACACAATAGGTTTAGTACACAGCATGACATACTTTATAGAACCTATGGCTGAGGCATAGGGAATGACTTTCATTCTCTCTCTATTTTCTGCCGTGGTCGGGTTTTGAGTCTTACTCAACTTCACACCTTGCAACACAGGCAAGAACCCTTTCTTTGACTGATCCATTTTGAACTTCTTCAAAATCTTGTCAAGGTATGCGCTTTATGAAAGTCCTATTAAGCGTCTCGATCTATCCCTATAGATCTTGATGCCCAATATATAAGTAGCTCCACCGAGGTCTTTCATTGAAAAAATCTTATTCAAGTATCCTTTTTATGCTATTCAGAAATTCTATATCATTTCCAATCAATAATATGTCATCCACATATAATATCAGAAATGCTACAGAGCTCTCGCTCACTTTCTTGTAAATACAGGCTTCACCATAAGTCTGTATAAAACCATATGCTTTGATCACCTCATGAAAGCGCATATTCCAACTCCGAGATGCTTGCACCAGTCCATAGATGGATCACTGGAGCTTGCACACTTTGTTAGCACCTTTAGGATCGACAAAAACTTCTGATTGCATCATATACAATTCTTCTTTAATATCCATTAAGGAATGCAATTTTTGACATCCGTTTGCCACATTTCATAATTATAAAATGCGGCAATTGCTAACATGATTCGGACGGACTTAAGCATAGCTACGGGTGAGAAAGTCTCATCATAGTCAACCTCTTGAACTTGTCGAAAACACTTTTGTGCAAGTCAAACTTTGTATATAGTGATATTACCATCAGCATCCGTCTTCCTCTTGAAAATCCATTTATTCTCAATGGCTTGCCGATCATTGGGCAAATCCACCAAATTCCACACTTTGTTCTCATACATGGATCCTATCTCAGATTTTAAGTCCTCAAGCCATTTATCGGAATCTGGGCTCATCATAGCTTCTTCATAGTTCGTAGGATTGCCATGGTCTAATAACATGACTTCCAGGATAGGATTACCGTACCACTCTAGTGCGGAATGTGCTCTGTTCGACCTATGAAGTCCAGTAGTAACTTGATTCGAAGTTTCATGATCATCATCATTAGCTTCCTCTCTAGTTAGTGTAGGCATCATGGGAACGGATTTCTCTGATGTGCTCCTCTCCAATTCGAGAGAAGGTACAATTACCTCATCAACTTCTACTTTCCTCCCACTCACTTCTTTCGAGAGAAAACTCCTTCTCTAGAAAGGACCCATTCTTAGCAAGAAAGATCTTGCCTTTGGATCTGTGGTAGAAGGTGTACCCAATAGTTTCTTTAGGGTATCCTATGAAGACGCACTTCTCCGATTTAGGTTCGAGCTTATCAGGCTCAAGCTTTTTGACATAAGCATCGCATCCCCAAACTTTAAGAAACAACAACTTAGGTTTCTTGCCAAACCATAGTGCATATGGTGTCGTCTCAACGGATTTAGATGGTGCCCTATTTAACGTGAATACGGCTGTCTCTAATGCATAACCCAAAACGATAGTGGTAAATCGATAAGAGACATCATAGAATGCACCATATCCAATAAAGTATGGTTACGACGTTCGGACACACCATTATGCTGTGGTGTTCCAGGTGGCGTGAGTTGTGAAACAATTCCACATTGTTTTAAATGAAGGCCAAACTCGTAACTCAAATATTCGCCTCCGCGATCAGATCACAGAAATTTATTTTCTTGTCACGATGATTCTCCACTTTCACTCTGAAGTTCTTTGAACTTTTCAAATGTTTCATACTTGTGTTTCATCAAGTAGATATACCCATACCTAGTCAAATCATCTGTGAAGGTCAGAAAATAATAATACACGCTGCGTGCTTCAACACTCATCAGACCGCATACATCGGTATGTATTATTTCCAATAAGTCATTAGCTCGCTCCATTGTTCGAGAGAACGAAGTTTTAGTCATCTTGCGCATGAGGCATGGTTCACAAGTATCAAATGATTCGTAATCAAGTGATTCCAAAATCCCATCTACATGGAGTTTCTTCATGCGCTTTACATCAATATGACCTAAACAGCAGTGCCACAAGTATGTTGCACTATCATTATCAACTTTGCATCTTTTGGCATCAATATTATGAATATGTGTATCACTATGATCGAGATTCAATAAACAATTCACATTGGGTGTATGACCATAGAAGGTTTTATTCATGTAAATAGAACAACAGTTATTCTTTGACGTAAATGAATAACCTATTGCAATAAACATGATCAAATCATATTCATGCTCAACGCAAACACCAAATAACATTTATTTAGGTTCAACACTAATCCCGAAGGTAGAGGAAGTGTGCGATGGTGATCGTATCAACCTTGGAATCACTTCCAACACACATCGTCACCTCGCCCTTAACTAATCTCTGTTTATTCTGCAATTCCTGTTTTGAGTTACTAATCTTAGCAACTGAACCGGTATCAAATACCCAGGGTCTACTATTAATACTAGTAAGGTACACATCGATAATATGTATACCAAATATACCTTTGTTCACTTTGCCATCTTTCTTATCCGCCAAACATTTTGGGCAGTTTCGTTTCCAGTGACCATTTCCTTTGCAGTAGAGGCACTCAGTTCCAGGCTTGGGTCCAGCTTTGGGCTTCTTCATGGGAGCAGCAACTTGCTTGCCATTCTTCTTAAAGTTCCCTATCTTTCCCTTGCCCTTTTTCTTGAAACTAGTGGTCTTGTTAACCATCAACACTTGATGCTCTTTCTCGTCCCTTGCATATTATAGTTCATCACGAAGTTGTAGTAGCTTGGTGACAGTGACTAGAGAACTTTGTCAATCACCATCTTATCTGGAAGATTAACTCCCACTTGATTCAAGCGATTGTACTACCCAGACATTCTGAGTACATGCTCATTGGTTCAGCTATTCTCCTCCATCTTGTAGGCAAAGTACTTGTCAGAGGTCTCATACCTCTCGACACGGGCATGAGTTTGAATTACCAATTTCAATTCTTGGAACAACACATATGCTCTGTGGCATTCAGAACGTTTTTTAAGTCCCGGTTCTAAGCCGTAAAGCATGGCGCACTAAACTATTAAGTAGTCATCATATCGAGCTTGCCAAACATTCATAACGTCTGCATCTGCTCCTGCAATTGGTCTGTCACCTAGCGGTGCATCAAAGACATAATTCTTCTGTGCAGTAATGAGGATAATCCTCAGATCACGGACCCAGTCCGCATCATTGCTACTATCATCTTTCAACTTAGTTTTCTCTAGGAGTATATCAAAAATAAGTGAGCTAAACCGCGAGCTATTGATCTACAACATAGATATGCAAATACTATCACGACTAAGTTCATGATAAATTAAGTTCAATTAATCAAATTACTAATGAACTCACACTTAAATCAACATCCCTCAAGTTGTCCAAGTGACACATGATCCAAATCAACTAAACCATGTCCGATCATCACGTGAGATGGAGTAGTCTTCAATGGTGAACATCTTCATGTTGATCATATCTACTATATGACTCATGTTCGACCTTTCGGTCTCCAGTGTTCCGAGACCATGTGTGTACATGCTAGGCTCGTCAAGTTTAACCCAAGTATTTTGCGTGTGCAAAACTGTCTTACACCCGTTGTTTGTGAACGTAGAGTCTATCACACCGATCATCATGTGGTGTCTCGAAACGACGAACTGTAGCAACGGTGCATACTCAGGGAGAACACTTTTATCTTGAAATTAAGTGAAGGGATCATCTTATAATGCTACCGCTGTTCTAAGCAAAATAAGATGCATAAAGGATAAACATCACATGCAATCAAAATATGTGACATGATATGGCCATCATCATCTTGTGCTCTTGATCTCCATCTCCAAAGCATCGTCATGATCTCCATCATCACCGCCTCGACGCCCTGATCCCCATCGCAGCGTCATGGTCGCCTCGCCAACTATTGGTTCTACAACTATCGCTAACGCATAGTGATAAAGTAAAGCAATTACATGGCGTTTGCATTTCATACAATAAAGAGACAACCATAAGGCTCCTGTCGGTTGCCGATAAATTACAAAACACTAGTAGACTGCCCGTGCGTTGCCACGGGCTTTTGAAAATTTGTATCGGTTGCATGTAAAATTTTACATACATAGAAAGATAGGCAATAACAAATAAAAAAATTGGAATCTAATTCGCTTTCAATGTACTTTGATTAAAAAATGTAATTCGACCCTATACCTGATGCACAAAATAAAGAAGGTGGTACACAAACACTGAACTCTTTATTCTGCAATGCATTACAAATGATAATAACACTTGAATGCCTTTTTTTAACTCTTAAAATCGTTTGCCTCATGAAAGCATGTGCATTGTTATTATCTATTAATTAAAAACGACACATGAAGGATTTTTTTTTCCTTTAAACAAATGTTCCAACCAGAAACTTCATTGCAATATGCAATTGGCTTGCAAACTATTACATAATATGGATTTAGGCGCTTCAAACCATACAATTTACCATTTAGAAAGTGATACAGAAAAACACATGTTCTAGAACATGCTACTCCTACCTCTCTTGTGACAGGTAGACATATCAATCTTTGATAACATTTAATGTTTAAACTTTTATTGGCATTTATTTGTATTTTATAACAATTTTTCAATTTTGTTTGAGTTATGTAACTTCATATTTTGTGTATCGGCTCAAAAGGATTTTCACATAAAACTCAAAAGGAAATGTGTGTGTTGTAATAGGAGCTACGCCATAAAAGGGAAGCAAGCAACCCCTATTGAAACACCAACCAACTAGAGAGAAACCCTAATTAGACATACACTCATACATTAACATCAAATATAAGGGTGAAAGTGTGAATGCCATATATTTAGGAACGGAGGGAGTAGCTCACAACTCACAAGTTTACAACATTTTTTTTCATCTATTAGCACAAAAGTCAAATAATGCACGGTAGGACTGAGGAAAAGGTCTATAATATGTGTGCGTGCGTGCGTGCAAGAGAGAGAGAGAGAGAGAGAGAATCGACACCCCCAAATTGTCTCCGTATGTCTAGGCTATCTGAACCCATACAATATGTGAGAAGGAAATGGGGTAAGGACGTGTATGGACAGCACGCCAAATCAGGCCGAAAAAAGACAGTTTTCTAAAATATTACAAGGCATCCCAAAGATATTGACGTTATGAATTGCTACGAACTTAAATGCTTAATACAATCAACAGAAAAGCTACCAGCATGCTTCTCCATTTTGAGCCAGTCCACCTATTGAGGACTTCTTGATTAAAACCTGCAGTCATTCTAGATAGCCTGCAAAACAGGAGGTAAATGTCAGTAAATAATGTACAAATGATAATTCCAGTTGAGTTGAAAGGCTTAATTTGAAAACCAACAAATATATGCAGGCTTATTTCATACTGCTATTTTAATGAGCACCAATAACCTCCTTGTCAGCGTCATAATATATCATCCAAAATCATATAAACAATTTTGAGGCAACTTTATACTACTTATGAGCATAAATAATATGATTAATAAACAAACATTGGATTGTAACAGATGTGAAAAACACTTCATGTTGCAAGGAATCAGATGGTGTGAGTATCGTCTGAAAGCTTTCTGGAGAAATAAGAATAGAGAGATGTTAAGTTTAAAGAACAGAATGGCTCACCTTACAAAAAGTCTAAGTTCACCATCATTACATGTATAAATGGGGAAAACTTGGTATGAATAAGAGAAATAGCAAATAAGGATAGAGAGTTATTAAGTTCATCACACTGTTTATTTGCTTACTGTAGAAATAAGACAACATCCCCTGGAAAAAGGCAATGAACCACTCGCTCATGCAATTTGCCACATTTTCTAATGTAGGGAAATTATTTCACTTAGACATCCGTAGTTGAACAGACCAAACCCAACCCCCATCCCGCTAACTCACAACCCTCAGGCTTCTCACTAAATCCAGTAACTCGTGTTTTAAATGAGCCATTGATCGATGTCGTCATGGCAGGCCAGCAACAAGGGACAAGGGTGGCAACCGCCTTCCCATCTTAGTGCTAGTACCTCCTACTTCTATACTGGAAACACCATTCATTTTGGGCTCTACCACGACAACGCCACTCATGCGTTGCCTTGGAAATAGAAAGCTATGTTAAAATAAAATTCATTACAGTTTGAGAATAGGGAATCACAAGCTAGCTAGTACAAGCTAAGTAAAACATCTAAATTCAGATTGAATAAACATATAGATTCAGTTAAAAGACTATGTTCCACACCGAGATATAATACATCCCGCTCTTTTGGCAGATACTTAATAATGTATACTGACATACATATATACCAAAAAAGTATAGATAATAATCATTATTTCAAAATATATCATCAGCCAGGTCTTAGACCTTGGTACAAACACATGTATAGACCAAAACTGAATTATCATAAGTAGAATAGCAAAAATGCCCGTGCGTTGCAACGGAAAAAAAACTAAAAGGACACAACGTGCAAGGCGAGAAAATCAGGCTTGAAGGTACATATACTCGTATGTCAAATGAGTACCAAATCCTCATGCACAATAGACAACATTGTCTTCTTCTCTATCGTCGTCGTCCCAGCTCACAAATTACACAGTTTACTTGATCCACGGTACAATCTCATTGTAATTTCTGTATTTTTGCTAGCCATTGATCAATAATATGGTCAACTGCAGGAAGCAATGCCTCTGTGGCAATAGATCATCTGCCTCTTTCTCTTGTTCTAATGCTGATGGTGGGATATAGCTATCCGGAAAGGGTGGAGGGGAGGGCAGAAGGCAACTGCGAAGAAATATGTCAGAAGTTTGAGAGTAAATAGCAAATGGTTGACAAGGTAGTTTGATGAATACATTTCCGAGTACAATATAGCAGCAGAACTTTAGAAGCATTGTTACTCCCATTCTTGGGACTAAGCAGTGGTCAGGACATCTCATGTGCCCCCATCTTCCTTTTGTCTGACGGCTGCCATTATGTACCGAGATAAGTAAAAGTAAATATGTTTTTCTATCTAAAGTAGGAATTTTTTGCTAAAAAAAGTACAATACCTCCGT
The DNA here is from genome assembly GCF_018294505.1 of Triticum aestivum. NCBI lineage: Eukaryota > Viridiplantae > Streptophyta > Magnoliopsida > Poales > Poaceae > Triticum > Triticum aestivum. The sequence goes on from NC_057808.1 coordinate 263,235,858, forward strand.
TGCACCTTGCAAAGACACATGAGGATGTGATCAATTCGTTTCAACTCCTTCAAGACAGTTATTTCCTAATGTGACATTGATTCAGGAGCTTTCCCATCAGACTATGTTCACTTTGTAAACAACACATACAAATATTCCGTTATGCTAGTACTTTTGCTTGGCAAATCGCAGTAAATAAAAAAATGTAAAATAAACAGAAGCAATGAAGTACTCAATTTCGTGCAAGTGATCTTGCATGACCAATGCCAACTATCATTATTACAGATTATTAGAATGCCAGGGTAAGGAGTAGTTTAACCACCAGACTGTAATATGTTCTATTTTGTTCCAAACAGTGTGTCAGTGCACATGGACTCAAGCTTATATGTAGTAACTTCCAATCGATAAACAAACATGTATCTTTGAACAGTTAAGTAAGCATATAAACTCCAATATCATAGAAAGAGGAGTAAATATAAGAAAACTTGTGAGCAAAAAAACCATGAAACTATATTCAAATTCATTCTTGAATCCTTAGTCTCAGAAAACCGTAAAATTGCCTACATATAATTTTCTAACTGCGGGCCCATAGTTTTGCAAAATTTGACCTACACGTACATCTCAAATCTTCATTCTAATCATAAAAAGCGGCTGCCACACACTAATCAGTGCTCATAGCGGTTGGCAAACCATGTTATATAAACCAGATCCACCACACAATTCTGGAAATCATGTTTTGTAGCAGGATTTCTGATATAGTAGGTTATGGAGAATATCATTGCCATTTAATCAAGGCTAGAATCTGAAGCTTGACGGAAGAATATAGCAGCAATGAACTACTTTTGCAGGGTATAGCAGAAATGAACTTGACTAAGTAAATAGATCAACAACTCGTTTGCTGGTAAGTACCCAGATTTTGATATTAACAAAATCTAAACCCCATGCCCAGTGATACTGACAGCAGAGTAAGAAATCCTTAGGGAGAAAGGTAAATTGGCTACTTGAAATGTCGTGGTGGAGGTGATGTTTCCCGTTGCCGTGCTCCAGCATCACCAGATCGACGCAACCCCGAATAGAATGCCGCTGCCGGCCATCCCACCTCCCCTCCTGAACAACATAAATTCCAATAAAGTAACTCAATTTCTGAAAGTTCTCATACATGAATATCAAAGGTGTATGATTGAAGTTGTTGAGAATGATAATGATGTACTACTGAACTATAACTGCTTCAATAAACAGCAACGTCGCACATAGTTCAGTTTGTAAAAGGAAAATAACATATTCTCTTGGTGTACAGAATGGAATACAACTATCCAGAAAGTGTGTGTGAGGAAGGAGATGCAATATGAGTGCTGATTGCCATGGTTCAATCGGCTCCAACACACACAAAATGGTGTAGATGTAATCTCCAACGGCAAGGTTTTTATGTGAGCGCTGATTCCCATGGTTCAATCACTCCAACACACAAAAAATGGTGTGGATGTAATCTCCGACAGCAAGGTTTTTTCTTCTTCTCCATTCTGACCTTCTCACTCCCTCTATTATGACTAAGGGGAGCAAACTCACCAGGAGTTGGTGGTGTCGAAAATTCAGCAGAAGCCACACCCCTGAGACCTCATCAGACTGCAGCATCAACCATCTAACCATTAGTCAATCACAGTGTAGCAAAGGGGCTAACACGCCACATTAGCGCGCACACTGATTCCGATTTTGATGCGATTCACATCTAACGATATTGTTAAGATGCCGTCATGCATGGACGCATGGGCAGGAGCTGCTTGAGGGGTTCCAGGAGTGTGACAACGAGCACATACTGGTGGCCCGTGTCCCCGTCCAGGCCAACTCCAACGGCACGCCGCGTGCACCGTGCTCTTTAGGTGACCGGAAAGCTCCAGCCCCCGAGGGATCGGATATGGCTGGAACAAAGAGCCATTGTAGTTCCTCCAGTCGGCAGTCTCACGATGATGGCAACCGCCCGACTAAATTGAAACTGCCGGAAGAACACCTGTGATCCTCTCCTGCATCAAGCATCCGCCATTGTGAGATTGATTCCTTAATTAATCTGAAAAGTATCGTTCCCCCACTCGCTTTTAAATTGTATATTTATTTTTTTGAAATGCATGGATATTATTTTAAAAAGGTGTGAACACTTTTTAAATCACATGCACTTAAAAAATGCTTGAACACTTTCAAAATTATGATTGAATTCACTTCCTGGCAGGTTTGATCCACAAAATATCTGAATTCCACTTCTGAGTAAATAAAAAAAGTTGTCCCTACCACAAGAATAGGTCCAACATCGATGCACTTCCTTTTCACTTTCCTAATAAAAAGCAACAAATACTTGCTATTTCTGTTTAACAATAATAGTAAGCTACGTCAAATGCTCACAGTTTAGAAAAAAGTTTGCATATCTGTCTTATTAGAATAAATGACCCTTCAAAATTAAGTAGTGGCCTAAAAACTGATATATGTTTTATGCTTCTTGAGCTAGTGAGTTGCGAACTTCCATCCGTTGTCTAATTTCTGGGCACATTACAGAGTGACTTTGCTTCAGTTAAAAGCATGCGCTAGTTTGCTTGATGGCCGTGCATTCACGAGTTGGAGGATTTGGTTGGTTGGCCAACATTTGTGAAGAAATAAAATGACCCACTTTAGTGAAGAAAATCAGACACAAAAGGCGACCAAGGAAAATAAAACAAACTCATGTTGTGCACATGGATTAAGAGTCATAAATTCGAGTAGATCATCAGGGTACCAAAGTCGAAGGCAGTAAGTACACAGAGAGTAACCTGCGGCTGTAGGTGACCATTTGCCTCTTGCAGCAGGTGGCCTGGGCCTCTCCAACTCCAAATGCAGCATTGGCACCAATACACTGAAAGATAAGAGGGGCAAATGCAAATATGCATGCATTATGTGATTCTAAATTGATGAGGAAAAATAGAAGTGTTTTTAATACGAACATAATAGTATCAATTGTGCAATGCATAGGCTGTTGAAAAAATACTTGTGCCCTTGCAATTTTGGTTGGAGGCATTGTGTTCAAAGTACAGAGCAAAGGAACATTATACAGTGTACAAGTGTTGATACCTCTGAGTGATCAACAACTGTAGCCTGCAGGCATTAACATCAGATTCCATTGAATCTTCAGAGGATTGGCCACGTTTGGAGCTCATCTGCAAGACCAACATGGCCTCGTCGGAGCTCCGTCCAAGCTTATGGGGCGCAGACACGGGGCGCCATCCCTGCCGCACACAACCAGACTCTTCACCTGTGCTCTAGATTGGAAGGATGGATAGGGGAGAGGCTCTTCACCTCTCGCGCAACCGGCCCCCGCCCTCGTTGCCGCACACGGAGATTGCCTCCTCGCCTGATCGGGTCGTAGCGGCGTCCCAGGAGACAAGACGCACACGGTGCCCACCGCCTCGATCTACCTCTCCCGGCGCGGCCCATCTCGACGAGATGTGGCCGTGGCTGATCTGGTCGCTGCCCCGCTGACTTGCTCGACTCGATCTGGGGCGTCCCCGCTTAAAGAACAGAAGGTGAGTGGAGGGCAGCGCCGGTGGGGAAGAGAGCTGCGCGGGCGGGGAGAGAGGAAAGAGGGTGATACGTCTCGGTCGTATCTATAATTTTTGATACAACTTTCATATATTTTTGGCAACTTCTTATACTATTTTTGGGACTAAGATATTGATCCAGTGCTCAGTGCCAGTTCCTGTTTGTTGCATGTTTTTGTTTCGCAGAATATTTATATCAAACGGAGTCCAAATGGGATAAAAACGGACGGAGATTATTTTTAAAATATTCGGAGAATATGGGAAGGAAAATCCACGCGAGACGGTGCCCGAGGGAGGCACGAGGCAGGGGGCGCGCCCCACCCTCTGGGCGCGCCCCTGACCCTCGTGGGCCCCCTGTAAGGCGGTTGATGCCCTTCTTCGGCCGCAAGAAAGCTATTTTTTGAAAAAAAATCACGGCGAAGGTTTCAGTCCAATCGGAGTTACGGGTCTCCATATATATACAAAACGGTGAAAGGGCAGCAGAGGAACGCAGAAACAGAGAGAGACAGAGAGACAGATCCAATCTCGGAGGGGCTCTCGTCCCTCCCACGCCATGAAGGCCAAGGATCAGAGGGGAAACCCTTCTCCCATCTAGGGAGGAGGTCAAGGAAGAAGAAGACGAAGGGGCCCCCTCTCCCCTTCTCTTCCGGTGGCGCCGGAACGCTGCCGTGGCCATCATCATCACCGCAGTCTTCACCAACAAGTTCACCGCCATCATCACCAACTCTTCCCCCCTCTATGCAGCGGTGTAACCTCTTTTTTACCCGCTGTAATCTCTACTTAAACATGGTGCTCAACGCTATATATTATTTTCCAATGATGTATGGCTATCCTATGATGTTTGAGTAGATCCGTTTTGTCCTATGGGTTATTTGATGATCAAGATTGGTTTGAGTTGCATGTTTTATTATTGGTGTTGTCCTATGGTGCTCTCCGTGTCGCGCAAGCGTGAGGGATTCCCGCTGTAGGGTTTGCAATATGTTCATGATTTGCTTATAGTGGGTGGCGTGAGTGACAGAAGCACAGACCCGAGTAAGTAGGTTGTTTGCGTATGGGATGAAGGGGGCTTGATACTTTAATGCTATGGTTGGGTTTTACCTTAATGATCTTTGGTAGTTGCGGATGCTTGCTAGAGTTCCAATCATAAGTGCATATGATCCAAGTAGGGAAAGTATGTTAGCTTATGCCTCTCCCTCAAATAAAATTGCAATAATGATTACTGGTCTAGTTATCGATTGCCTAGGGACAAATAACTTTCTCGTAACAAAAAACTCTCTACTAAAACTAATTTAGCTGTGTCTTTATCTAAACAGCCCCTACTTTTTATATACGTGCTCTTTATTTTTCTTGCAAACCTATCCAAAACACCTACAAAGTACTTCTAGTTTCATACTTGTTTCGGGTAAAGCGAACGTCAAGTGTGCGTAGAGTTGTATCGGTGGTCGATAGAACTTGAGGGAATATTTGTTCTACCTTTAGCTCCTCATTGGGTTCGACACTCTTACTTATCGAAAGAGGCTACAATTGATCCCCTATACTTGTGGGTTATCAAGACCTTTTTCTGGCGCCGTTGCCGGGGAGCAATAGCGTGGGGTGAATATTCTCGTGTGTGCTTATTTGCTTTATCACTAAGTAATTTTTATTTGTTGTTTTTAGTTGTTTTCTATCTTTAGTTATGGGTGGGAAACGCAAAATACCAAAAAAATAGTTGTACCTACTAAACCAATGGTTGAAGAACCACTCAAAATCTATCACACTCCTGAAGCTTATTACTTGGATCATCTTCGATCCCTATGTGCTCGTGCTGAAACCCCAACTAGCTTAGTTGAGGGCAAATCTTTAGATGAGCATGCTTGTTATGTGCGACACCGTATATCTGAAAAAGGGAAACGTTTACTGGATCAAATTCATCGTTTGCAATGCTATGCTTGGAATTTATGTGAAATATATGATTTTACTTGTTGTTCTGAAGACCCTAAGAAACACCTTCCCTACCAATGTTTGTTTAGTGATAATGGAATCGTATCTTCTTATGCTAAAGGTGTTTATAATTACTATGATGTTCAACAAATTGAAGAATTTGTTGCTTTTAAGGGTGCTTATGAAATTACTTCTTTGATTGAAACGTATGATGCTACTCTTTACAAATCTGAAAATTTTGCCATACTTAAATATTGCTATGATAATTATGCTTCTAATGCCTATGTTGAACCATATATTGAGGACTACTCCGCTATCTAAGAAGAGACTAATATTTTGCAGGAGCCTATGGAAGAAGAAATTGATGAAACTGTGAGCTCATTGGATGAAAAAGATGATGAGGAGAGCGAAGAACAAAAGGAGGAAGAGCGGATTAGCTACCCGTGCCCACCTTTTAATGAGAGTAACTCTTCAACTCATACATTGTTTAAATTCCCTTCGTGCTTACCGAAGGATGATTGTTATGATCCCGTTGATTCTTTTGAAATATCTCTTTTTTATGATGCTTGCTATGCTTGTGGCCATGATGCCAATATGAATGATGCTTATGGAGATGAACTTGCTATAGTTCCTTATGTTAAACATGAAATTGTTGCTACTGCACCCACGCATGATAGTCCTATTATCTTTTTGAATTCTCCCAACTACACTATATCGGAGAAGTTTGTGCTTATTAAGGATTATATTGATGGGCTGCCTTTTACCGTTGCACATGATGATTTTGATGAATATAATATGCATGTGCTTGCTGCTCCTACTTGCAATTATTATGAGAGAGGAACTATATCTCCGCCTCTCTATGTTTCCAACACGAAAAAATTGCAAGAAACTGTTTATACTATGCATTGGCCTTTACTATGTGTGCATGAATTGTTCTTTTATGACATGCCGATGCATAGGAAGAGAGTTAGACTTCGTTGTTGCATGATATATGTTGCCTTGTGCTCACTACTAAATGCCAAATCATTGTTAATTAAAATTGGCTTTGATATACCTTGGGATCTGGGTGGATTCACTACTTGAGCACTATATGCCTAGCTTAATGGCTTTAAAGAAAGCGCTGCCAGGGAGACAACCCGGAAGTTTTAGAGAGTCGTTTATTTCTGTTGAGTGCTTTTATATAGTTTAAAAACAAAAAAATAAAGAGGGGAACCCAAAACTTTTTCAAAAAGGAAAGTGAAAGTGAGAGAGACAAGCATTGTTAAAGTGGGAGCTAGCCTTGAACTTTGTTCATGCTCACGGAAACTTTGTGAATCTTGATTACAGAAACTTTTCAATAAAAATAATTATCCCCTTGTACAATTCCATTGTATTATAAAAATAATGTGCCAAGGTTTGCCTTTAGGATGTTTACAATGCTTGTTGGTTTGTGTGGTGCAGGACAGAAACTTTAGCTGTAGTGCGCGATTTTTAATTTTTTACTGGAACGTCAAATGGTTTTGATTCTCTCTGTAATGTCTTTATATACAAATTTTTTATTTTTCCTAATTTGGGCAGAATTTTTCAAGTACCATAAGTATGGTTAATGTTCAGATTATTACAGACAGTTCTGTTTTAGACAGATTCTGTTTTTGATGCATAGTTTGCTTGTTTTGATGAAACTATCGATATATATCAGTGGATTAAGCCATTAAAAAGTTATACTACAGTAGCCACAATGCCAAAACAAAATATGAATTGGTTTGCAACAGTACTTAGAGTAGTGATTTGCTTTATTATACTAACGGATCTTACCGAGTTCTCTGTTGAAGTTTTGTGTGGATGAAGTGTTCGATGATCGAGGATGTCTCGATGTGAGGAGAAGAAGGAGAGGCAAGAGCTCAAGCTTGGGGATTCCCAAGGCACCCCAAGTAAATATTCAAGGAGACTCAAGCATCTAAGCTTGGGGATGCCCCGGAAGGCATCCCCTCTTTCTTCAACAAGTATCGGTATGTTTTCGGATTCGTTTCATTCATGTGACATGTGCAAATCTTGGAGCGTCTTTTGCATTTAGTTTTCGCTTTTCTTTTATGCACCATGCTGGTATGAGATAGTCCTTGGTTGATTTATAGAATGCTCTTTGCACTTCACTTATATCTTTTGAGTATGGCTTTATAGAATGCTTCATGTGCTTCACTTATATCATTTGAAGTTTGGATTGCCTGTTTCTCTTTACATAGAAAACCGCCATTTGTAGAATGCTCTTTTGCTTCACTTATATTTGTTAGAGCGTGGGCATATCTTTTGTAGAAAGAATTAAACTCTCTTGCTTCACTTATATCTATTTAGAGAGATGACAGGAACTGGTCATTCACATGGTTAGTCATAAAATCCTACATAAAACTTGTAGATCACTGAATATGATATGTTTGATTCCTTGCAATAGTTTTGCGATATAAAGATGGTGATATTAGAGTCATGCTAGTGGGTAGTTGTGGATTGTAGAAATACTTGTGTTGAGGTTTGTGATTCCCGTAGCATGCACGTATGGTGAACCGTTATGTAACGAAGTCGGAGCATGAGGTATTTATTGATTGTCTTCCTTATGAGTGGCGGTCGGGGACGAGCGATGGTCTTTTCCTACCAATCTATCCCCCTAGGAGCATGCGTGTAGTACTTTGTTTCAATGACTAATAGATTTTTGCAATAAGTATGTGAGTTCTTTATGACTAATGTTGAGTCCATGGATTATACGCACTCTCACCCTTCCATCATTGCTAGCCTCTTCGGTACCGTGCATTGCCCTTTCTCACCTCGAGAGTTGGTGCAAACTTCGCCGGTGCACCCAAACCCCGTGATACGATACGCTCCATCACACATAAGCCTCATTATATCTTCCTCAAAACAGCCACCATACCTACCTATCATGGCATTTCCATAGCCATTCCGAGATATATTGCCATGCAACTTCCATCATCGTCATATACATGACTCGAGCATTCATTGTCATATTGCTTTGCATGATCGTAAGATAGCTAGCATGATATTTTCATGGCTTGTCCTTTTTTTATATCTTTGTTACGCTAGATCATTGCACATCCCGGTACACCACCGGAGGCATTCATATAGAGTCATATCTTTGTTCTAGTATCGAGTTGTAATATTGAGTTGTAAGTAAATAAAAAGTGTGATGATCATCATTATTAGAGCATTGCCCCAGTGAGGAAAGGATGATGGAGACTATGATTCCCCCACAAGTCGGGATGAGACTCCGGACTTTAAAAATAAATAAAAGAGGCCAAAGAAGCCCAAAAAAAGAGCCCAAAGAAGCCCACCAAAAAAAGAAAAGAAAATAAAATAAAATAAAAAATGAGAGAAAAAGAGAGAAGGGGCAATGTTACTATCCTTTTGCCACACTTGTGCTTCAGAGTAGCACCATGTTCTTCATATAGAGAGTCTCTTGAGTTATCACTTTCGTATACTAGTGGGAATTTTCATTATAGAACTTGGCTTGTATATTCCAATGATGGGCTTCCTCAAATGCCCGAGGTCTTCATGAGCAAACAAGTTGGATGCACACCCACTTAGTTTCCAGTTTGAGCTTTCCTACACTTATAGCTCTTAGTGCATCCGTTGCATGGCAATCCCTACTCCTCGCATTGACATCAATTGATGGGCATCTCCATAGCCCATTGATTAGCCGCGTTGATGTGAGACTTTCTCCTTTTGTCTTCTCCACATAACCTCCACCATCATATTCTATTCCACCTATAGTGCTATGTCCATGGCTCACGCTCATGTATTGCGTGAAAGTTGAAAAGGTTTGAGAATGTCAAAAGTATGAAACAATTGCTTGGCTTGTCATCGGGGTTGTGCATCATTTGAATATTTTGTGGGGTGAAGATGGAGCATAGCCAGACTATATGATTTTGTAGGGATAACTTTCTTTGGCCATGTTATTTTGAAAAGACATGATTGCTTTATTAGTAGGCTTGAAGTATTATTGTTTTTATGTCAAATGATAGACTATTGCTTTGAATCACTCATGTCTTAATATTCATGCCATGATTAGATACATGATCAAGATTATGCTAGGTAGCATTCCACATCAAAAATTATCTTTTTTATCATTTACCTACTCGAGGACGAGCAGGAATTAAGCTTGGGGATGTTGATACGTCTCCGTCGTATCTATAATTTTTTATTGTTCATGCCAATATTCTACAACTTTCATATATTTTTGGCAACTTTTTATACTAGTTTTGGGGACTAACATATTGATCCAGTGCCCAATGACAGTTCCTGTTTGTTGAATGTTTTTGTTTTGCAGAATATCCATATCAAACGGAGTCCAAACGGGATAAAAACGGACGAAGATTATTTTTGGAATATTCGGAGAATATGAGAAGGAAAATCCACGTGAGACGGTGCCCGAGGGAGGCACGAGGCAGGGGGCGCGCCCCTGACCCTCGTGGGCCCCCTGTAAGGCGGTTGATGCACTTCTTCGGCTGCAAGAAAGCTATTTTTTGGAAAGAAAAAAATCATGGCGAAGGTTTCAGCCCAATCGGAGTTACGGATCTCCATATATATACGAAACGATGAAAGGGCAGCAGAGGAACGCAGAAACAGATCCAATCTCGGAGGGGCTCTCGCCCCTCCCACGCTAAGAAGGCCAAGGACCAGAGGGGAAACCCTTCTCCCATCTAAGGAGGAGGTCAAGGAAGAAGAAGACGAAGGGGCCCCCTCTCCCCTTCTCTTCCGGTGGCGCCGGAACGCTGCCGTGGCCATCATCATCACCGCAATCTTCACCAACAACTTCACCGCCATCATCACCAACTCTTCCCCCTCTATGCAGCGGTGTAACCTCTCTTTTACCCGCTGTAATCTCTACTTAAACATGGTGCTCAACGCTATATTTCCCAATGATGTATGGCTATCCTATGATGTTTGAGTAGATCTGTTTTGTGTTGGAAATATGCCCTAGAGGCAATAATAAATGGTTATTATTATATTTCTTTGTTCATGATAATTGTCTATTGTTCATGCTATAATTGTGTTATCTGGAAATCGTAATACATGTGTGAATACATAGACCACAATGTGTCCCTAGTAAGCCTCTAGTTGACTAGCTCGTTGATCAACAGATAGTCATGGTTTCCTGACTATGGACATTGGATGTCATTGATAACGGGATCACATCATTAGGAGAATGATGTGATGGACAAGACCCAATCCTAAGCATAGCTCAAAGATTGTGTAGTTCGTTTGCTAGAGCTTTTCCAATGTCAAGTATCTTTTCCTTAGACCATGAGATCGTGCAACTCCCGGATACCGTAGGAGTGCTTTGGGTGTGCCAAACGTCACAACGTAACTGGGTGACTATAAAAGTACACTACGGGTATCTCCGAAAGTATCTGTTGAGTTGGCACGGATCGAGACTGGGATTTGTCACTCCGTATGACGGAGAGGTATCTATGGGCCCACTCGGTAATGCATCATCATAATGATCTCAATGTGACTAAGGAGTTAGCCATGGGATCATGCATTATGGTACGAATAAAGAGACTTGCCGGTAACGAGATTGAACAAGGTATTGGGATACCGACGATCGAATCTCGGGCAAGTAACATACCGATTGACAAAGGGAATTGTATGCGGGATTGATTGAATCCTCGACATCGTGGTTCATCCGATGAGATCATCGTGGAACATGTGGGAGCCAACATGGGTATCCAGATCCCGCTGTTGGTTATTGACCGGAGAGGCGTCTCGGTCATGTCTGCATGTCTCCTGAACCCGTAGGGTCTACACACTTAAGGTTCGGTGACGCTAGGGTTGTAGAGATATTAGTATGCGGAAACCCGAAAGTTGTTCGGAGTCCCGGATGAGATCCCGGACGTCACGAGGAGTTCCGGAATGGTCCGGAGGTGAAGAATTATATATAGGAAGTCCAGTTTCGGCCACCGGGAAAGTTTCGGGGGTTATCGGTATTGTACCGGGACCACCGGAAGGGTCCCGGGGGTCCACCGGGTGGGGCCACCTATCCCGGAGGGCCCCATGGGCTGAAGTGGGAAGGGAACCAGCCCTTAGTGGGCTGGGGCGCCCCCCCTTGGGCCTCCCCCTGCGCCTAGGGTTGGAAACCCTGGGGGTGGGGGCGCCCCACTTGGCTTGGGGGGGAAGCCACCCCCTTCCCCCTTGGCCGGCGCCCCCCTTGGAGATCTGATCTCCCAAGGCCGGCGCCCCCCCTGGGGGGCCTATATATAGTGGGGGGAGGGAGGGCAGCAGCACCACAGCCCCTGGCGCCTCCCTCTCCCCCTGCAACACCTCTCCCTCTCGCAGAAGCTTGGCGAAGCCCTGCCGAGATCCCCGCTACTTCCACCACCACGCCGTCGTGCTGCTGGATCTCCATCAACCTCTCCTTCCCCCTTGCTGGATCAAGAAGGAGGAGACGTCGCTACTCCGTGCATGTGTCGAACGCGGAGGTGCCGTCCGTTCGGCACTCGGTCATCGGTGATTTGGATCACGGCGAGTACGACTCCATCAACCCCGTTCATTAGAACGCTTCCGCTCGCGATCTACAGGGGTATGTAGATGCACTCCTTTCCCCTCGTTGCTAGTATACTCCATAGATGGATCTTCGTGATGCGTAGGAAATTTTAAAATTCTGCTACGATCCCCAACAGTGGCATCATGAGCTTGGCCTATGCGTAGTTACTATGCACGAGTAGAACACAAAGCAGTTGTGGGCGTAGATGTTGCCAATTCTTCTTGCCGCTACTAGTCTTATCTTGTTTCGGCGGCATTGTGGGATGAAGCGGCCCGGACCGACCTTACACGTACGCTTACGTGAGATAGGTTCCACCGACTGACATGCACTAGTTGCATAAGGTGGCTAGCGGGTGTCTGTCTCTCCCACTTTAGTCGGAACGGATTCGATGAAAAGGGTCCTTATGAAGGGTAAATAGAAATTGGCATATCACGTTGTGGTTTTACGTAGGTAAGAAACGTTCTTGCTAGAAACCTATACAAGCCACGTAAAAACTTGCAACAACAATTAGAGGAGTTCTAACTTGTTTCTGCAGCATGTGCTATGTGATGTGATATGGCTAGAAGATGTGATGAATGATATATGTGATGTATGAGATTGATCATATTCTTGTAATAGGAATCATGACTTGCATGTCGATGAGTATGACAACCGGCAGGAGCCATAGGAGTTGTCTTTATTTTTTGTATGACCTGCGTGTCATTGAATAACGCCATGTAAATTACTTTACTTTATTGCTAAGCGCGTTTGCCATAGAAGTAGAAGTAATCGTTGGCGTGACAACTTCATGAAGACACAATGATGGAGATCATGATGATGGAGATCATGGTGTCATGCCGGTGACGAAGATGATCATGGTGCCCCGAAGATGGAGATCAAAGGAGCAAAATGATATTGGCCATATCATGTCACTATTTGATTGCATGTGATGTTTATCATGTTTTGCATCTTATTTGCTTAGGACGACGGTAGTAAGTAAGATGATCCCTTATAATAATTTCAAGAAAGTGTTCCCCCTAACTGTGCACCATTGCGAAGGTTCGTTGTTTCGAAGCACCACGTGATGATCGGGTGTGATAGATTCTAACGTTCGCATACAACGGGTGTTGACGAGCCTAGCATGTACAGACATGGCCTCGGAACACACGCAATACACTTAGGTTGACTTGACGAGCCTAGCATGTACAGACATGGCCTCGGAACACGGAGGACCGAAAGGTCGAGCATGAGTCGTATAGAAGATATGATCAACATGGAGATGTTCACCGATCTTGACTAGTCCGTCTCACGTGATGATCGGACACGGCCTAGTTAACTCGGATCATGTTTCACTTAGATGACTAGAGGGATGTCTATCTGAGTGGGAGTTCATTGAATAATTTGATTAGATGAACTTAATTATCATGAACTTAGTCTAAAATCTTTACAATATGTCTTGTAGATCAAATGGCCCACGTTGTCCTCAACTTCAACGCGTTCCTAGAGAAAACCAAGCTGAAAGATGATGGCAGCAACTACACGGACTGGGTCCGGAACCTGAGGATCATCCTCATAGCTGCCAAGAAAGATTATGTCCTACAAGCACCGCTAGGTGAAGCACCCATCCCAGAGAACCAAGACGTTATGAACGCTTGGCAATCACGTGCTGATGATTACTCCCTCGTTCAGTGCGGCATGCTTTATAGCTTAGAACCGGGGCTCCAAAAGCGTTTTGAGAAACATGGAGCATATGAGATGTTCGAAGAGCTGAAAATGGTTTTCCAAGCTCATGCCCGGGTCGAGAGATATGAAGTCTCCGACAAGTTCTTCAGTTGTAAAATGGAGGAAAATAGTTCTGTTAGTGAGCATATACTCAGAATGTCTGGGTTACACAACCGCTTGTCTCAGCTGGGAGTTAATCTCTTGGATGACGCGGTCATTGACAGAATCCTTCAGTCGCTTCCACCGAGCTACAAGAGCTTTGAGACGAACTTCAATATGCAGGGGATGGAAAAGACCATTCCTGAGGTATATTTGTAACATCCCAAATTTTCAATTTGGTATGTTATACATAGATCATCATTGTATATCATGTTTTATTGCATTTTGACAAATCCTCGATAAATCCTAAGCAACTCAAGGACCCTCGGAGAGAGTTGGGGATTTTCTCGAATTTTCATATTTGATTTTTCATCAAATAATAAGACGAGGATTTTGGTTTTAATTATTTTTCTCTCCGGAAAAATATTTCATTAAACAAAATAAATGAGAGGAGAAAATATGACTTCTCCAAAACAATTGAAATACTGGAGGAAAAATGTTAAAATCATTTATTGGAATTTATTTGCAAATTATTTGCAATTTTCATTGCATTAAAAATATTGCATGTTTTCAAAAAAATTATTTTTGTGTCAAAAAAATGTTCACCCTATTCTAGATTTTCTAACTAGACGGGGAAAATTTATTTTATCTTTTTTGGACTTTTATTTATTTTTCTACAAATATTTTTCCACGGAACGTATTTAAAAAAAAAACAGCGCGCGCCCGCCGGGCCGAAGCCCAGCCGAGGCCCAGCCGCCCGC
>NC_057808.1:263250602-263258583 GCF_018294505.1 Triticum aestivum
GCACCCCGCCGCCCTCGCCGCCTCTCGCCGGAGCCGGCCAAGCCCCGCCGGAGCCCGTCCCCGACGAGGTACCTCGCCGCCGTTCGGTAGCCGGTTTTTGTTTTAAAAAAAACCGTTCGTTTTTAAAAAAAACCCTAGATCGGTTTTTTTTCAGTTTTGTTATTTTGTGAACGTTCACCGAACCGTTCGTTTTAACGAACGCGTTCGTCGGTTTTTCTCTGTTAACGAACGTCCGTTCTTTAACCGTTCGTCCGTTTTTCTTTTTCGTCGGATTTTTCCGCGATTTTCTCAGATTCGATTTCTGATCGAATCTTCGTTTCTGTTTAACTTTTCGCTCGTTTATCGGAATCAGGCGATTCAAGCGCCTAGAGTTTTGTCTCGAAATTCTCTTTCCGTTTAACCTACTCAAACAAGTTTTTGCTACTGTAAAATTGGACCTAGATCCAGATTAGTAAACGAAGCTTCTTTGTTTCGCAGTTTGACTTTCGTTGCTTCTTTCGAGTTGATTCTTTTTGCAAACCGGAGTTCTTAAGTTGAACTTTCTGGTTGGATCTTTCATTCGAGTTTTACCTGTGCATTAGATGAGTACTTATTGTTTGCTTGTTTGTTTGCGATAGAGTACCCGGAGTGTGCCGCTTGTTACTTCGAATCGATAGGTTTCGCGGATCATCAGCAAGGCAAGTAACACTTTGATCATACCTTCCATACCCAGTTTTTATTGCATTAGATCTATTCCTCAAACATTGCATGATTAGGATCTAATTAAATTGTGGGTACTGGGAAGTAGTTGAGGTAGTACCTATTACCTGTTTTCTTATCAAACCCTTGGGAGTTACTTCTATGTTTGCTTATATTGCTATGCTATGCTCGTAGACGTGGATTGGGTTTGAGTGAATTTTACATGACAGATGTGAGATTGTTAATTTAATGGTTTACTTAAGGTGGCAACTAAAACTCACATCTGGGTGGATTGAGGCACCTGGAGAATCCAGTGTTGTCTGTTTGTATAAGGACCGCCACCCAGGCTCAAAGGGATCATAAGATTATTCATGCTGGAAACTTCCGTGTGCAGCCACAAGCTATTATGGGCTCTAGCATAGTTGAGTAAGTTGTGGGAAACCTTTCCATGATGGGCTAGCAGATGTAAGGGATTGTAGGTGTACCGGCCTATCTATCGGTTAAGGGGACCTCTTCGGAAAGACTGTGTCTCGGTCATCCGTTTCTCAAACATCATGTAGTGCGAGAAATCAAGCGGAAGCGATCAAGTCTTGTGGGGAAAAGTGCACAAACCTCTGCAGAGTGTACAAACTAATCATGGTTAGACGTGTCCCCGGTTATGGACAACTTGAGTATCTAGTACCTGGATTATCATTTGAATCTCATCACCATGTTACTTTTAATTAATTTTGTTGGGTTATTGATGACACTTAATTGGGATTGAGATGCTGTCAACCATCTCAATGTTTCACAACCACCATGATAGTTAAATAAAATTTATTCCTTTGAAGTAGGGAAAAATTGGCTTTTCGCATAAAACTTAACCATAGAGCTTTCCACCAGCCATATATGCATGTAGTATAGCATTATTATTGTTCATTATTCTCTATGTGCTACTTTGCCAGCATATTCTATGTGCTGACCCGTTTTCGGGCTGCAACGTTTCATGTTGCAGACTTTTCAGACGACGAGTAAGGTGCCTTAGGTCGTGGTCTTATACTCAGTGATGCCGCTGGAGTTGATGGACTCACTTATCTTCCAAGTCTTCCGCTGTTATCGTTTTAGATGGCCTTAAGCCATATTTATCATACTTAATCTCTTTGGAGATATTCGATGTAATAAGTGTGTGATTGCTACTCTGTTATAAATCCTCCATTTGTACTGTGCGTGTCAGCATTACTGATCCAGGGATGACACTGGTGCACAGCAGCACAGACCATTTGAGGTCTGGTCGCTACAAAGGTGGTATCAGAGCACACGCTGACTGTAGGACACGACCACTAGCTTAAGCCCTAGAAAGCTTCTCTCTTCTCATTTTTGACCCCTCACCACTTTCTACTCTTTTAGGAATGGCGGATGCAAGGAGCAAGTTCATGCAACCAGATGAAGACACGCCTTTTGGTCGACACTTGAAGGAAGTCACCAAGTACTTGAACATAGGAATACCAAGCATCACCGGAACCTACAACGCCACATTACCCGAAGAGGAGAGCTGGAAGATTCAAGTTCACATTCCAGGAAGGACGTTTGTGCCAGTTACTGAACCCATAAGATTGGTTTTCGAAGCACCAACCTGGAGTTTAGGGAAGAGCATGGCCGCTCACATCGCCATGGGACGCATTGGAGAAGTCTACCACCAGGAGCTTAAGGATACAATTTATCAGATTTGTGGACGCCGAGACGCGCAATGGGAGATGATCAGAACCAAGAAGGATGGATCCATTGCAGCTCTCATCCAGGAGCAAAACCAACATATTCGTCGCCAGGAGAACCAGATGTGCACGGACAAGGAAGAACTGAAGAAGGCATTAACCAAGATCAAGGAGCTCCAAGAAGAACTCAAGGCTACACGCGAGGATTATATGGACGAAATCATCGCACTAGTAGGGAAGAATGACGACTTGGAGAAGAAGATCGGAGTATTCATGGGAAATCCAGTGCCAAAAGCATAAGTTGACGACTGCACTTGCCCGGATAACTACATCATCATCGACGACACCGACTCGGAACCAAGTGAAGATGACTTTGTTGATAAAGCTGGAGCAGACATCATGGAGTCTTCAACGGATCAGAATTTCTAGTAGACCACCATATCAGTAGTAGTTTTCCCCCATTTAATAGTATAGTCCAAGTACTTTGTAACGCTAGTTAGATCGATTGTTATGCCTTGTTTGAATTGATTGAGTGATATTGATTGTATTTGTCTCATGAGCATATGGGTAGTGTTTTCTCTCTAGACCTCATTCTATTCTTAACTCTCATCTTTTCTAAACCTATCAGATGCCTCCGAGACGCGACACCGGATTTGTTTTCCCACCAGAGATCACCCAGTTGATTCAGCAACAGAATGCCCTGATGCAAGTGTTAGTGCAGAACCAAGGCAACAACAACAACAACAACAACCCACCGCCACCACCACCTGTTGATCACTTAGCCCATTTCTTAAGGCTAAACCCGCCGGTGTTTTCCAGTAGCACCGAGCCGATTGTTGCAGATGATTGGCTCCGCAAAGTTGGAAGGGAGTTGACCACTGCAGGATGCACAGATGCGGAAAGAGTGCGATTTGCCGCACATCAGCTTGATGGACCCGCAGCATCATGGTGGGAGAATTATACAGCCACGCACCCTATTGACACTGTCACATGGGACCAGTTTCAGCAAGCTTTCCGTACAGCTCATGTTTCAGCAGGAGCTATGGCTATGAAGAAGCGCGAGTTTCGCAACCTACGCCAAGGAGGACGCACCGTAGGCCAGTATGTGGAGGATTTCAGTAAGTTAGCACGTTATGCACCAGATGACGTTGCTACAGATGCAGCCAAGCAGGAGAAATTTTTGGAAGGGCTGAATGATGAACTGAGTATGCAGTTGATGGTAGCAACCTTCAACAACTACCAGGAGCTGGTAGATAGAGCTCTCATGATTGAAGGAAAGCAACAGCAGATTGAAAACCGTAAGAGGAAGTATGGACAAGGGAAGTACAATTCTGGAGCTCAGCAGAAGCCACGATTTACCCCGAAGCCGGGAGGACAGTTTCAGCATACCCATGGAGGAGGTAGTTCGCACAACCATAATGGCTCCAAGAATGGTAATGGGAATGGAGGAAGCAACGGACAGAACCGCACCAACCCATCTACCCCAGCCAAGAGGGATCTAAGTCACGTTACTTGTTTCAAGTGCCAGAAGACTGGACACTATGCAACTGATTGCCCTGAAGCCCAAAATGGAAATGGCAATGGAAGCTCTGGGAAGAAGCCGAACCCGTTCAACAAGGGACATGTGAACCACGTGAGCGTGGAGGAGGTTGAAGCTCAGCCTGATGCAGTAATAGGTAAGTTTTTGGTTAAGTCATTTACTGCAACCGTTCTTTTCGATACTGGTGCATCGCATTCATACATATCAAGGGGATTTGTGAATAAGTTTAAGATGTCCACCCAAGTTCTCAAAACCCCTATGTTAGTAACCTCACCAGGAGCAGAGTATATGGCCAGCCAAGGATGTTTTCAGATACCATTGGCCATTGGTAGGCATGTTTTCCCATCAGAACTCATAGTTTTGGAGTCGCAAGGTTTGGATGTGATTTTGGGAATGGATTGGCTATCGTTGTATGGAGGAAACATCGATTGTGCCAGCAAGACGATTTTGCTTCCCACCCCGGAAGGAAAAAGGATCAAGTATGTATCCCGGCATATGCCGAAAAGGACTCAAGTGAATTCCTTATAAGGAGTTGTACAGGAGGAAGTACCAGTGGTGAAGGATTATCCGGATGTATTTCCAGAAGAGTTGCCAGGCATGCCACCAGATAGAGACATCGAGTTCTTGATTGAACTTTTGCCAGGCACAGGGCTAATATCTAAGAGACCGTACAGGATGCCCGCAAAAGATTTGGAGGAAATTAAGAAGCAGATCAAGGAGTTACTGGATAAAGGCTATATTCGCCCAAGTTCGTCACCTTGGGGATCACCAGTACTTTTAGTGGAAAAGAAAGATGGATCACTGAGGATGGTTGTTGATTACCGTGGATTGAATGAAGTGACCATCAAAAACAAGTACCCACTGCCGATGATCAATGATTTGTTTGACCGCCTACAAGGAGCTAAAGTATTTTCCAAGATCGATCTACGATCAGGATACCATCAGCTAAAGATTTGAGAGCAGGATATACCTAAGACGGCATTTACCACCAGATATGGATTGTATGAGTATACCGTTATGTCATTTGGTTTGACTAACGCACCTGCCTATTTCATGAACCTGATGAACAAAGTGTTTATGGAGTTTTTGGATAAGTTCGTCGTGGTGTTCATTGATGATATTTTAATATTTTCCAAGGATGAGGAAGAGCATGAGGAGCATTTACGATTGGTACTTGAGAAGCTCAGAGAACATCAGTTATACGCCAAGTTCAGCAAATGTGAATTTTGGCTGAAGGAAGTTGGATTCCTTGGACATATTATTTCTGGAGAAGGAATAGCAATAGACCCTGCCAAGGTTGACACAGTGACAAGTTGGGAATCACCCACGACAGTTGGAGAAATCCGGAGTTTTCTTGGACTTGCAGGATACTACCGGAGGTTCATCGAGAATTTCTCGAAGATTGCTAAGCCCATGACTGAGCTATTGAAGAAGGACACCAAATTCAATTGGACCGAGGAATGTGAAACTAGTTTCCAAGAGTTGAAGAAACGATTGGTTACATCACCAGTGTTGATTCTGCCAGATCAACGCAAGGACTATGAAGTTTATTGCGACGCTTCTCGTCGAGGACTTGGAGCAGTGCTTATGCAGGAAGGAAGAGTTGTGTCATATGCTTCACGACAACTTAAACCCCATGAGAAGAATTATGCTACGCATGATTTGGAGTTAGCAGCCGTGGTGCATGCGTTGAAGACGTGGAGACATTTTCTCATCGGAAACCATTGTGAGGTGTATACAGATCACAAGAGTTTGAAGTATATTTTCACGCAGAAGGAGTTAAATCTCGGACAGAGGAGATGGTTGGAGCTCATTAAGGACTATGATATGAGATTGCATTATCACCCAGGAAAGGCTAACGTAGTAGCAGACGCGTTGAGCCGCAAGAGTCATGTCAACACCCTCATGATAGGAGAGTTACCTCAGGAGTTAGCCGAGGACCTTCGCGAGCTATGTTTGGAGATAGTCCCAAGAGGCTATTTAGCGACATTGGAGATTCAGTCTACCTTGATGGAAAGGATCAGAGAAGCTCAGAAGACAGACAAGGAGATTGAAGAGATAAAGGAGAAGATGAGCAAAGGAAAAGCCAAGGGATTTCGTGAGGATGAGCACGATACCTTATGGTTTGAGGACCGCGTATATGTGCCAAATGATCCGGAGATCAGGAAGTTGATTTTGCAAGAAGCCCATGATTCACCGTACTCGATTCCCCAGGGAATACCAAGATGTATTTGGATCTGAAGAATACTTTCTGGTGGACCGGAATGAAGAAGGATATTGCAGAGTATGTAGCAGTTTGTGATGTGTGTCAGAGAGTGAAGGCAGAGCATCAGAAGCCAGCAGGATTGCTACAACCATTGCCGATACCCGAATGGAAGTGGGATAAAATAGGCATGGATTTTATCACAGGATTACCCAGGACTCGTTCAGGCTATGACTCAATATGGGTTGTAGTCGACCGTTTGACGAAAGTGGCTCATTTCATTCCAGTGAAGACCACTTACACCAGTGCTAAGTTGGCAAAGATATACATGACGAGGATCGTATGTTTGCATGGAGTTCCGAGGACCATTGTATCAGACAGAGGAACCCAATTTACCTCAAAGTTTTGGAAGCAGTTACATGAAACATTGGGAACCAGGCTGGAATTTAGTACAACTTTTCACCCATAGACAGATGGACAGACCGAGAGAGTCAACCAGATTTTGGAGGACATGTTGAGAGCTTGTGCACTAGATTATGGATCTAGTTGGGACGACAATTTGCCATATGCGGAGTTTTCGTATAACAACAGTTATCAAACCAGTTTGAAGATGGCCCCTTTCGAAGCTTTGTACGGAAGGAGGTGTAGAACACCGTTGTTATGGGACGAAGTTGGAGACCGTCAGTTGTTTGGACCAGATTTGATTAAGGAGTCTGAACAGAAAGTGAGGTTGATTCGCGATAGGCTCAAGGTAGCCCAATCCAGGCAGAAGAGTTATGCTGATTCTAAACGAAAGGAGACAGTCCACGAAGTCGGAGACAGAGTGTATCTTCGAGTATCACCACTTCGAGGAGTGAAGTGCTTTGGAGTTAAGGGAAAGTTAGCACCCCGTTTTATCGGACCATACAGAGTTGTGGAACGTATGGGAGAGGTTGCCTACAAGCTGGAATTGCCCGAAGGATTGTCTGGAGTTCATGATGTATTTCACGTTTCCCAGTTGAAGAAGTGCCACGCAGAGATGGCTGAGATACCACTGAGAGATACTGTGCCACTGGAAGCGATTCAGCTGGAAAGTGATTTGACCTATGAGGAGAAACCAGTTAAGATTCTTGAGTATGCCAGCCGAGTTACCCGCAGCAAGGTTATCAAGTTTTGCAAAGTCCAGTGGAGTCACCACTCGGAAGACGAAGCCACTTGGGAGCGAGAGGAAGATCTACGGAAGGACCACTCCCACCTGTTTTCTAGCCAACCCGAATCTCGAGGGCGAGATTCATCTTAAGGGGGGTAGGTTTGTAACATCCCAAATTTTCAATTTGGTATGTTATACATAGATCATCATTGTATATCATGTTTTATTGCATTTTGACAAATCCTCGATAAATCCTAAGCAACTCAAGGACCCTCGGAGAGAGTTGGGGATTTTCTCGAATTTTCATATTTGATTTTTCATAAAATAATAAGACGAGGATTTTGGTTTTAATTATTTTTCTCTCCGGAAAAATATTTCATTAAACAAAATAAATGAGAGGAGAAAATATGACTTCTCCAAAACAATTGAAATACTGGAGGAAAAATGTTAAAATCATTTATTGGAATTTATTTGCAAATTATTTGCAATTTTCATTGCATTAAAAATATTGCATGTTTTCAAAAAACTTATTTTTGTGTCAAAAAAATGTTCACCCTATTCTAGATTTTCTAACTAGACGGGGACAATTTATTTTATCTTTTTTGGACTTTTATTTATTTTTCTACGAATATTTTTCCGCGGAACGTATTTAAAAAAAAACTACGCGCGCCCGCCGGGCCGAAGCCCAGCCGAGGCCCAGCCGCCCGCACCCCGTCTCCTCTCCGCGCACGGGAGCGCCG